>NW_007232825.1:763610-775239 GCF_000164805.1 Carlito syrichta
ACAAATTCCTTTTTTTTTTTTTTTTGAACTATAGTCTGCCCCTCCAATGATCTGAGGGACAGTGAACTGGCCCCCTGTTTTAAAAGTTGGAGGACCCCTGCGTCCACCCAAGTTGCTGTGAAGTTAATGATTTTGTCCTTCTTTATGGCTGCATGATATTTCATTGTGTACATAATACTGAGTGATCTATCAAAGAAACAAAGACTGAGTATCACATGTTCTTACTCATAAATGGACCTTGAACAATTATCGTAATACTATAAGAAAGGGATTGGCAGTAGTGGGAAATTGCCAGGGGAGGAGGCACACCTCATCAACAAGGGTACCTGCATAATGAACATTTATATGCCTAACCCCGAATTGTATCCCACATCTTTAGAATAAAAATTTTTTTTTAAATAGAAGCTTCAAGTAGGCACCTAGATGAAACCCTTCATGTGAATGAACAACCCCATTAAGAAAAATTGTGACCCCAAAATTATAACCACTATGGAGTGACAGACCGACTATGGTTGATGTATCGTGTCTTTCATCCACTCGCCCTAAAATTCTTATAATTGTTTTATTATGAATATTAATAACATAGTGTTCACGCTAATATTTTAATCAAATAACACTGATATGAAGCTCTAAAATATTATCCTAAATCCACATGTAAAAAGGCAGGGTTAATATTCTCACAAGCATTTTCAATTTGTGGTTTTAAAAATATATAAATGTGAAGTGTCTTGAGTGTAATATAACCATCTAATTAGAAAATGAATGTGACCATGTGAACTGAAAGACACACATCATTATCTCACATTCACTGCTTATCATTCTTCAGCTAATGGAAGAAAAACACATTCTATAGTTTAAAACAAAGCAAAAGTTCCCATTTCAGTCTAGCACACTAGAGGTCATTTATTAACATAAACGTGCTCAGGTAAGTGTCTCCTAAGCTGTGCCCTCTCTGGCTGCTGCCCTTATCCTCTGTGCCTTCTCTCTGAGACCCCCATAGTAATAGAAGGCCATTTAATCCTGGCTAACCAAACATTAACAATAGTTAGACAACAAAGCTGAGGACATCGTGATGTTCCTTCCCATCTCATCCCTTACAGCCAGGAGTCTATAAGACCTGTGGAGTGCACACAATCACTACTCTCAAAAGGAAAGGAGGAATTTTTGCAATTATGCAGTGAATTAATCCTACGTAAGCAGCCAAATGAAGAATTCAAGCATCAACACGAATTTCTTCAGCCTGAAGTAGTCAGCTCGCTCAAGGACATTGGTATAGCTAAGTAGCACAAGTTAATTTAATAATAAGACACCAGTGGGCAGAAATCTGTCAAGCAAGAGCACAAAGAAGCACAACTAAGGGTTTTCAAGGCCATGAGAAGTGCCAGTAAGCAATGTAACTAAGAATAAAAAGGATTCAGATATTTTACGGAATTGCAAACAACAAAAGAGAAAATATATTCGGAAATATCCACAATAATGACCACAGCTACTTTGAATCATTTGCAAGCTCCCAAACACATGAACAGAATTGTAACAGGTGTAGGAATGGAAAGAAGTAAATACATAGAATAAGTGAGTTATCAATTAAGCAGCAAAGTGCATTTATATTCATGAGTATGTAAGAAAACTAGAAAGCTTATAATAACTAACTGCTTTGATGAACAAATCTAGAGAAGCAGCAGCACAACTTTTCATTTTACATGACTGCTTTATTCCATTACCTGTTTTGTAAAGATTGTTGAGGACATTTCTCAAGAACTGAAAATAATCATGGAAAAAGAAAAATAATCATTCTGTATAATCTTACCTGAAGGCTGAAGGGCCAGATGCATAACCTCAGGCACATAGATAAAAAGAGAACATGAAGACTGTGAACAAACCTATAGGACAATCCTTGGAGACCAGACAAATGATGAGACCAGACACCATGTGCTGAAATCTGCATCTCTAGAAATAAACAAACTCAAGAGAGCTGCCAGCAACATTCGAGTGACCTTTATACTGTGCCCACTGTCCTTTCTGATAGAGATCCTCATGATGAAGAAAACTGACGAAAATACACTCTGGCCAAAGAACCAGTTTCCCAAGAGTTGAAGACAGAGTTTCTTTTCTGCATTGCAGGCACTCCCTCAGCATATACGGGTCATATCCCAGTGCAGAAAGCTCTAATGACTGCAGAGTCACTGAGAGCTCTATTATCTTACACCTGATACACTGCTTGTGAAGTAGCTGTGTTGTGTTTCCAGTGCATTTTATTGAGAAAGCAAGTGAAGGATAGAGCACTCACCTGCAGACACACCCTCGTCTCGTAAAGTTTGGAGTATCCTTGGAGTACCTCACTGATTTCTACTGCCATGTAGCTTCAGAAATCTGTAGACAGCTTGCAACATGGGGCTCCTAATGTGAATGAATCTCGAAAGTCAGAGCCATTCTTGAGTCTCCATCTTGGCAACTCTTTTTCATCTGATCATTCACAAAAGGGTGAGGGGTTCTTATACTCTGATAGCTCCTGGAAGCTATCCTTCCTTCCCCTTCTCACACCATGCCCCGTAATCCAGGCCTTCACTATAGCTGGCAAGACAGAGGCAGAGGCTCCTAATCACTCCCTTTACCCCGCTCAATCCACCCTATGCACCCTTTTCAGACTCATGTTTCTAGCACCACCTACCCAATATCAACTTTCACTCCAAAGTCAAAATGGCTCCCCATAATATTTCCCAAAATAGTCTCCACAGACAACTACCCTCCCAAGATTCTTCATTAAAAATGGATTCAAACCGGGCTCAGTGGCTCAGCCTGTAATCCCACGCTTTGGGAGACTGAGGTGAGTGGATTGCCTGAGCCTGTGGGTTCGAGGCCTGCCTGGGCAACTTGGCGAGACCTCATCTCTACAATAAATCAAAAAATTAGCTGGGCGTGGTAGCGAGCGCCTGTAGTTCCAGCTACTTGGAAGGCTGAGGCGGAAGGATCGCCAGAGACCAGCAGGTCGAGACTGCGGTGGCCAGGAGTGTGCCACTGCATTCCAGTTTGGGCGACAGAGTGAGACTCCAACTCAAAAAAAAAAAACAAAAAAACAAAAATAAAATGGATTCAGTGATCAAAACTATTTTGAGAAATCTCTTAAGAGATTAACAATAGAGATTAGCATATTAAAGGCTTTGAAAACTTCTACAGGAGATAAAATTTTGTTTTAACTTTCTCCCAGCTTTTCTCACTTTTTCAACCATAGGGACGTGTTTTGACTAGCAACCCTACATCATCTAGTAGAACTAGTGCTCCAGAAAGATCCATCTTGGGAAATGCTAGTCCAGAGGGTAAAATCCACATTCCTTAGCATGCACACGATGACTCACGGATCCTTGTTACTGCTCTGCCTTCAGCTCTCACCTTCTCTTCCAGGACTGCTGGTGTCCCTTCCTCTACTCAAGTCTTCTCTGATCAGATCACTCTCCCTCCTCATGTCTAAGTCCCACCAGGGTCGGCTCATTGCTTCCCTCTCCCAGGAGGCCTAACCCAACCACACTGCCCTTATCTTTCACTTCATCTTCCTACCACCTATTCTAAGGATTTCCTTTTTCTATTTCACCAGCTCCACATTACGTGTTTTTTGGGTATCTTATGGGTTTGTGTCCTCCTTCTCCACCTAAGTTGTAAGTTCTTTGAAGCCATTTGTATTTTGTAATTAATTTTATAATTAACATAACTAATTACATTGTATAATTAATACTATACATTCATGAAACCTAAGATAAGATCTTATAAAGCGCAAGTGTTAAATACATGGTATCTTCTAACAAAAATCAGATGAGTGTCTCCAATTAAGTCAGTGTAGGAATAGGAAGAGAACCATGTCAAAACAGAATGAAATCTCAGAGTAAGAGCAATTAAGCAGAGTGGCTGAGAGTTGTCCTCAAAGCAGGAATCAGGATTCTAAAACTTCTACAAAATCATCGCCAGTGCTGAAATGTCTAACAAGAAACAAGAAACCACAAATACAAGGTTATATGCACCAAACTCTAAAATAGATTGTCCAGTGAAAAAGAAGATATATTCCCTAATCTGATCTAAGACAGACACAGTGATTCACACAAAGAGAAGAAAAAGCGGGGCAGGTCTTTTGGAGTATGCTAAGTCACATGTCAGATAATTTGCAAATTCCTAATACAATAAATTCTCAAATTCCTTCCTTTCTTCCTGCCTACAACTCAACAAATATTTATTAGCCATGTACTAGGTATTGAGCACTGAGTAAAAAAGACAACTAGAAATATCTTGGGGAAAAGTATAAGGTACAGAAAAACAAAGGTTTCTACCTTCTGAACATCTTTAAAAAATGAGAGATCAATTTTTAAAAGTATACTACTACTAGGGATCTACCCAAAGAAAAAGAAATCAATACATTAAAAAGATACCTGCACTCATATGTTCACTGCGGCATTATTCACAATAGCAGAATCATGGAACCAACCTAAGTGTCTACCAACAACTGACTGGATGAAAAAAATGTGGCATATACACACCATGGAATACTACATGACCATAAAAAGAATGTTCTTTGCAGCAACATGGATGGAGCTAGATAGAGATCATCATCCTAAGTGAACTAACTCAAACAGTAAACCAAACACCCCATGTTCTCACTCATATGCGGGAGTTAAATGGCAACAAAGATAGTAATAATAGACGCTGGGGACAGCAGTAAGGGGTGGGGTGGGGAGGGAGTTAGAGTTCAGAAATTACTATTGTATACAATGTTCACTCTCTGGGAAATGAGCCATCTGAGACCCAATTCCCACCAATACACAATATGGCCAGGTAACATGCACGTGACCCCCCTGAATCTAAAATAAAAATGACAGAGAAGTATTTAATGCAACAAAGATGAGGCAGCTTAAAACAAGTCATATCTAAAAACTGTCAAAAGCAGTAAGTGGGCAGAAGCATGCAATGTCAAATGTACGTGTTTCATTTATTTCTTTGGAGAACCAATGACTTTCTCATGTTAAATTTCAGTATTAGATTAAAGGACAACAGCAGCAAGCACTCTTGTAAGTCGAACACACTGCCTGACACATGGTAGGTACCTAGCAACAGTCTGTTGAGTAAACTAATGAACGAATAGATGGATGAAAGTAGCCTTCTGCCTATGCAGAGAGATGCTGTGTTTAGTTGTAATATTTTTGGTGCTGTGATTTCTTTATACTGGAACACAGTGGAAGGTGGGCTGTAAAGATCAGTCTGTGACTTCTTGAGTTAAGACATGTTTCCCTTAAACATGTCATTATTGAAGATCAAAATTTGTGTGTGAAACAAAAACATTTAGATGCAATTCCCCTTTCATGTTACAGCAATTCAGGAAAATTTAGGGCTCCTAAATTAAATGTACCATGCCAGAATTTCAAATGAATAGTCCATTTTATACAATCTCACTAGGAAAAAAAAAAAAAGGTAGAGTGACAGCTGAGTCTGGACACCTGTCACTTAGGGAGGAGGTAAGGAGAACTGCACTACAATATTAGAATTTTAACAAGTTTCATTAAAAATAAAAGTGACCAAGAAGAAAAACAAAAGAAGGGCAGTCTGGGAGAAGTCAAGCTGATCCAAATTTGCATCAGGTGAACTGTGTGTTGTATATCGAATATGACTTTAATGCCAGTAAGTCAAATTTTTATCTTATTTTACTTATAACAACACACTTGATGATTTGGCACGTGTGTATGCAGAAGTGAGCCTGTGTACAAAATTTCATATTAATTAAATTTAAAAAATGTTTGTAGTTTAAATTTCATTTATAGAAAAAAAAATCAGAAAAGTTATTGATGATAATGTGGTCTTTAGATTAAGGAAGATCCTTAGAAGGGAGGTGAGTAGGGATATTTTCCCTGGAGGCATTTGCAATGAAAATGAACACAGAGGTGAGAAAGGGAAAAGAATAAATTCCTTGTTGGCTGGTTTAAAAACCCCAATCTTTCCTCTCTCTCATTTCTACAGTGCTGTGAACAGAGTGTAGGGGATTAAGAGATTGTTGAACCCAAATACAACCCGGGACACTGCAGTTATTAAAGAAATCACATTCAAGATTTCCAAACAATTCAAAGCACCAGCAAAAACTACCTATGAAGACTTATCTCTCCTCTGCAACCCATAGTATGTTATCTAATAATAGCAGTATGACACTTAAGTTCACCTTTGTACATAATATCTTCATAATGGTGAAAATACTTATTTCACAGATATCAATACTGTTGTCTTTTAAAAGGTCCAAAGACATAATTATCGTATGTGTCAGACACACATCAGGGCTTATTAAGTGATAGGTGTATTTATTATGATGATGTTCCCTATTATTATGCTGTTATAATTTCTTATCATATAAGCCCCACCCTTGTCTGAGAATAAGATTATACTTTTCTTTTCTTTCTTTTTTTTTTTTTCAATTGGAGTCTCAGTTCATTGCCCAGGCTGGAGTGCAATGGTATACTCACAGACACCCCAGCAGCGACCTGCTGGACTCCAGTGATCCTTCTGCCTCAGACTTCCAAGTAGCTGGAACTAAAGGCATGCACTACCAGGCCTGGCTAATTTCTGATTTATTGTGGAGACAAGGTCTCACCAAGTTGCCCAGGCTGGTCTGGAACCCACAGGCTCAGGCAATCCATTCTCCTCGACCTTCCAACATGCTGGGATTACAGGCTGAGCCACCAAGCCCAGCCAAGACTATGTTTTTCATCTCTGCAACACTTGCAGCCCAAGTAGGGTGTCTTTCATGGGCATTTGATGAATTTAACCCTTTGCACTCAGATTTCTCCTCTGAGGGGACATCGTAAATCTGGCAAACCATGGGATATCCCCCTCTCAGGGACATAAAGAGATTGCTGGTGACTATACAGGACAAACTTATGCAGGTGCAAATTTTTCAAATATGTATGTTTCCTTGAAGTTTTCCATTCAAATTATATGAAAAAGCAAACAAAGGAGAATATACACTGAGATATGATAAATCAGTTGAGAAGTGGTTTTCAGGAGTCACGAGTACGTCCTTCCACATTTTCTTCGAATAACAGACTGGACAACATATTACATATTATTTATATGGGAGGAAGAAAATGAGACTGTATTGTCTGCTCTAATAGAAAAACACCAGGTGGAAAATGTTAAACAAATTACTATTGCACAACATGTTATCAATGAACCTGCAATGCATGTCAGTGACTGCTTCACATGTTACCATACACTACAAAAATATAAGATATAAAATTTTGATTTTTTTGTCATAAATAAGTTCTTCAATGTCCAAAATTCCATTATAGACCAAATATCATTACAATAAAATAATTGGTTCCAATGCTATACTATTAATGTGAAGTGATTCATTCTTCACTATTTCATTTAAAAAGTGCAGTCAAGTTGCTAGTAAGTGATCTGTGGGATGTCTGAGTAAGTGATCTATGAGATGATGAGCCTGAGTGCAAAGAGCTAATGTTAAATGAATCTTTCTAGTCTCTTGTTATCAACTAAATTTGTTTATCTCATAAACTGACCTGTTTACATCTCAAGGAAAGAATAGGTGTCATGTCCTATCATATTTGTGGAGGGCACACGTTTCATTGGAAAGTAGCTGTTATTACTTTAGCTATTACTTCCCTATTTGTGGTTGTTCTCTGTGGTGTACAGGAAGGAAATCCAGAGACAAGGTTAACATGAAAAAGGCAGTCTTATCCAGTCCTAAGTGATATGAAAATATTAAAAGACCATAGCTACTAACATCTGTTGACTTTCTTGTGTGTGAGGCACTGTCCCAAGCCCATAATATGTGTTAGCTTAGGCAACCCCTATGGGACCTCTCCCACTCTGAAAGCTTTTCTGACCTCTTAATAAATCCTACTTTCAAAAAAAAAAATGTTAGATTTTACTCCTAACATCTTATACATGCACATATTTCTTCTGTTTTATAGATGAGGAAACAGGATAGAGAATTAATAACCTGGTCCCAAATCACATCAGGTGATCGAGCTTTGCATTCAGGTTTACATGAGTTCCATATCTGAATTCATAACTACCAGCTGCATAGCATGTAGTCTTAGCAATAGTCTGAGTTCACTAATCTCCCACCCATTTATGGGTCATAGTTTTACCCATAGCGGTGAATACTATGACATGTTCAACACCGTCTGACATATTATAGAATGATTAGCTTCTCTACCCTCCTCTAAACCTGTCCCACTTGCTATAGGACCTGAAAATCTGAGTACTGGCATCCTATTTAAAGCACTTTGTAGGTTATGTTCATGTCAACTAATAGAATACATCTGTACAATCTGAGATGAGTAACAAACTCACAGGGACTATTTAATCCCTGGCCACCTATTGTTGGAGCTGAAGTGACACCGAAAACAGAGTTTACAGGAAAAAAGAGGATGGAAAAGCATACACTGCAGCAAGGAAGTCTCTCAACCACCCACATCCTGCTTCCCTTAAAGCATACCTGCAGGTACCCAAATGGACAAAACTACCAGATATTTGAAGGGAGCCAGATATCAGCTAGCCTGAAGTGGCTCAGCTCTGCATAAAAAGCAAGGAGGCTCATTCTCCAAAAATGCCCCTTGGCAAATATTTACTGAGTGAATGAATTAATAATGAGGCCCGAGATTAGGAGGCTATGAGGAAGACTGACAATGGAGCCAGGGTGATATTACCCATCAGTACAGGGTTTACAACTTTCTCCTGCTCAAGTCTCTCATGTTAAGTAGAAAACTCCAAGGACTATGCCGAAGGTTGGAATCAACCCCACCTCTTTCTCAACTTCATTTCAAAACCTGAAGATGCTGAAGTTCCTTGTCAGAGGAGGGCTCACCAGCCCCACTATGTCCAATCTAACTTTTATGTATACAGTATTATGTGCTTTTCATTGGCATACAATCAACCTAGAGACATAGGTTAGCTCTAAACTAAAATGCTGTAACATCTAGGAATGAAAATACCCGGGAATGCTAAACACAGAGTATTAGGCTTGAGTACACAAACAGTCTAGGAAAAAAAAAAAACCTACACATTGAAAACTTGCCACTTGTTTGGTATCAAACAATAAAACTCCCTTGGACATCTCCAACCTTCCTCATAACTGACCCCTTGCCCTATGATTAGCTTCTTGGCTTATCTAGTGATACCTAAAGCCAAGCCCCCAGCCATAATAATCTCCCTAGAATATATGACCTTGTTTGCAAAACTTCTTTAAATAAAACTTTCCAAAACAATAGACAGGAAGATCAGCATGGTTTCTGAAATGTCAACCAAAATTTATAACTATCAGTTGGCATTATAAAAATAATATGTGGAGGGAAGTCATGAATGATATTTACAAGAACAGAGAAAGGAAACAAATCTACACAAAGACCTTCTTACATCCTCTTTACAAATTGTAAGAAAAGAGAAACTGCCATTTATCCACACGAGATATGCCTGGTTTTCAAAGTAATGGGTAAAAATATCAAAACCTTTATTGTCTTCATATGGCTCAGACAAGGCACACAAACGCATTTTTTATGCTCTAAGTACAGAAAATTGCTTCATTTCTCAAGTAAATATATGCTAGAAACTTGTGGATATCTCAAGAATGCTTTGTAGCTAAAGAAAGTAACATCGTTGCCTACTCATTTTGCTTGATTTGCTAGCCTCCCAGAAACTTTGTGTTAACACTTCCAGCCCATTTTAGATCCCAGGAGAAGGCAATCGTCCAGAGCCTTTAAACAACCTCTAGCAGTTCACTGGGCCACAAGGCCACAGGATGGAGTTTCTTCCCAGGATGCCTTCCTGGTAATGTACATGCTACATGCATTTCAGTTATCTTCTCCAAGTTACATTCCAGTAACTAAGCTTCATAAGCTTCTTATGAATTGTTTGTTCTGTGTTTTAAAGCTCCATCAGCTGTTGGGATGATTTGCAAGATTTTTCTTTTTGGTTAAGCAGGATTGGTAAGCATTACCGGGCCTTTTGGTGGAATCCTTGCTATTTAAAATTCCTGCTGCTGGGATTAAAGGAGATAATGTCTATGAAAGCCTTTTGTAAACTGTAAAGTCCTAGTGAAATGTAGTCCGTTGTTATAACATTAACCATCATAGCAATAACCATGACCCAACTATAATGGGGATTTTAAAAGGCTGATATCCATTTGGGCCTTGTCTTTGCTCCACTCCCATCCCAGGGCATACACGTTTTGGTGCCCAAGACATGGGAACCACTCAAGGAAGTTTTGTTTGGACAAATAAATGAATGATTCAAAAACATCACATAGTTTTCCCAAGTAATGTCCACAGGCAGAAAGAAGCTAAACATGACAATTTCAATAATGAAAATACTCTGCCAAAAATACATGGGTGCTGGGAAGAAGCTCTACTGAACAAAGTTCTTTTAAAGATAATTTCTTTGATAATGAAATCTGGTCTTTTGCAGTCAGTACTGGGAAGGAGAAGGGTTACCACTGAGTGCTGGAATTTATATTAGTTCAGAAAATCTGAATTAGTAGCCCAGCACAGCTTGGAGAAGGAGGTTGCCATCCCAGAAAAGGGAAGGGGTACACTGCAGTTTGAGGACGGGGAAGTGAAAAAGAAAAGCACAAAATAGGTAAGGGTTACTCTTGTAAAGAACATTGTAAGTGCAAGCTTTTTACCTGGACTATGTCTTTAAAGGGGGTGGAGATGACCAACTCAATGTCTTAGGAGGCAAACAGCAGAGAAGAGAAATGACTAAGAAAGGGGCACTGATAAGAAATGATTTATTTCTGCAAAATGCTTTTGTGAAGAATGTGCAGAAATAGTTCTGGTTAGGAGAGGGGTGGTCTATTTTAGGCACCTATGTATAGGGAAGGGTGTACAAGGAGGTGAGGATGAAAAGAAAAAGGGAGGTGGTAGGGGCCAGGAACAGAAACCCCAAGGATGAGAAGAGAAATTCCGGATTGGCTGCCTGTTACTCAGCAGGAAAGCAAACGCTGGCTTGCCGGCTCTGCACTTAACCTGAGATGAGAATATCCTAACAGCCCCTTTGCTCAAAGAGATAGGGTGGGGTGGGGTCTAGAGGAGCGAAGGAGGAAGGCCCGCCACCCGGGAGGTCTGCAGGAGCAGGACTCCCGCGACAGGGAGAGCCCTGCACAGTGCCCCGCTCTGCTCCAGAAAATATCGTATTTTTGCCCATCAATCAGCATTAAGCCAGTTCGGGGGGCTGAGCTTTCCGAACAGGCAGGCAGTTGCCAGTAGCAACTGGGCACACGCTCCTGGTGAGCCGGGCAGGAGGCGGCAGCGAGGGAGAGGCTGCCTGGGCGAGAGGCCAGGAGCCGGGAGGGCAAGGTCAGGGATCGCCCCATGCGCGTGTGTATGTGGGGGTGGGGCGGGGAAGCTGGAGGCGGGTGCGCCCTGCTAGGACCAGGCCGGGGAGTGGCCCAGGCCGCTGACCTCGCGGGGCGGGGGGGGGGGGGAAGGAAGGCGGGGGTGAAGGGGAGTTCCTAGTGGCACAGCAATGTCCATGCCAAGCTCAGCAGCCTCCTGGCCCCTAGACGCCGGAGTCAAGGCCAAGAGCCAAGAGCAGCTTGAGGGGGCCGCGGAACTCAAGATCGGCCCCCTCCCCTGCCGGCCCTCCA
>NW_007232825.1:775259-827933 GCF_000164805.1 Carlito syrichta
GTCCAGCCCCCGATGTCCGAGGCTTTCGGGGACCAGAGAGCCCTTAACCTCGCGCCGCCTCCCAAACTTCTCCCCCTGCCGCTGGGAGCCGGTAAGGGGGAGAGGAGGACACCGCGAGGGAGGGCGACAGAGGGCAGACAGCGATGGACCGTGGGGACCAGGCGGCAGGCGCGGAGGCACACAGTCTGCGGGGACAAGTGGGGGCCCGGGGGCTGCAGGGCCGGGGTGGACCGGGTGGCTGGGCTGGCGGTGCGCTGGAGGCGCGCCCGGGCGGGCGTGGGTTGGCGTCTCCTTACCTGGCCTGCGGTGGAGCATTCTGCTGCGTGCCGGGGGCGGGAGGGGCGCTGTCCCCCAGGGGCAGACCCCGCGGGGCCGTCACTTCGGGGGTAGCAAGGCGCTGGCCGCGGAGCCCGGAGTTGACAAACTTGCCATGTCCAGCGCGCGGAGGTAGCCCGGGCCACACGCCCCGCTGCCCGGGCACCTCGCGCTCCTCCGCTTTGTTGTGTTCCGCCGCCGGTCCCCCTGCGCCTGGCTCCCGGTGTCCCCGCGCCCTCTCAGGCGCGGGACGTTTCACTTGCGCTCAAGGAGGCCCCTCGGGTGGGCAGTGCCACTTTCCTCCTGGAGGCGCGCGTTACAGAGCTGCCCTGGAGCGCCCGGCGGGCTGCTCGGCGTGCGCTCCTACGAGGCGGCTCGGGCCCATTGATTCCCACCCCCCACTTCCTCCCTCTCTCCTCCCCTCCGCGGGCCCCCCCATCAGAAGCTGCTTAGGATCGGCGCTGTCAAACCCAGCCCATCTGCTGCAATCATAATCAGTCTCAACCGAACGGTTCTGACAAATCTCCGCCAGGAGCCGGAGTTGGAGAAGCCGGAGGGTGGAGGGGCGGGGAGGGGTGGCAGGGGTGAGGGGACGATGGGGACCAGGCGCCCGGAGAGGGGGCCTGGAGGCATCTATTGTCTGCCCCTCACGGAGGAACTGAAAGGGGAAGCAGGGATCCAGAAGGGGAAATAGTGCTTTCATTTCCCAGTTCCTAGTAAAGGGGAAGAAGAAGAAAAATATCCCATTCCTAGGCCCCTGGTTCCCTCCATGCACCTATCCCCACCCCCACCTCCAGCTCTGTCTGGGTGGAACGAATTTTTGCTAATGAACTAAACAAACAGGTCCCTTAATCTTATCACGGGGTTGACCCAGAGACTGGCACAGATACCCAAAGTATTATAATTGGCAGGTAAGAGCTGGAACTAACAGCCGCTAACAGCCAATTGTCTGGAGTCAGAAGTTGGTTCCCAAGTGCATGGGGGAATAGAGCTTATGGAGGGAGAACGGGCGTGTAATTGGCCAAGAAGCTTGGCCCTTGGCCTCCTGTTGGCATTTCTGGAGATAAAAGAAAATCTGCTTTGGACAAGAAAGTGCTGAACTCAGTTTAGCTCCATTTTGAGTTTAAAGAATTCTCGTAATTGTTCCCATTTGCTCTTGAAAATACTATTTTTCAAGAAATGCTATTTTATTAGAAAATAATAACTCCTCAAATGGATATTTTTCCAAAATGAAATAGCTTCTTCTCAAGATGAAATGAGGTGCTCCTTTCAATGATATACTTTGACCTATTTCAAAAATGCCACGTTAATATAATCACATGTATTGGTACTGGTGATAGACTCACAAGGATTGCCTCAAAAGTTGTTGCTGCTGTTTTGTTTTTAAGTATAATAATAAGAAGAATAAACAGTAGTCCTGGAAACACATAAAGTCTTAAAGCATGAAGGAACACAGCCAGTGGGGTTATGCCTGGTTTTATACATGCTTCTCAAGTACTGGGAAATGTTCGATGACTTTGAATGACAGTATTTGATGGGGAAATAATGTGTGGGATAAACACATCACCAGTGGAAAAGTTAAGTTAAGCTATTTATTCAGATAGGTGTAGGAGCTAAGCAAAAGTAAATATGCTTTACTGTGAAAACTGAATAGTTCTAAATTAGTGCTCAAATCATCTTTTGCTTTATGCTGTACTTGAAAGATGCGTGCAAGCCACATTAAGCACCCACTTATCTAGGCAGAGACTGTGTCTTCCACTTATTTTATAGCCCAGTGGTGCTTCCAACTGCTCTGTGTGACTATGGGCCACTCTATGAATACTGATGGTTTGAAATTTTGATTTACAGGTCAGAATTAAAATGATATACATCACAGTGACTCTAGGTGAGGCAAAGTGAGGTTCGAGTGTTATTTCTCTTAGTAAATAAATAAGTCAAGGACAACTACTGGTCAGATTTTAAAGTTTTTGTGGATATTTTAAAGTTTGGAATTTCTCGTTGCGAACTTGTTTAATGTGTTTACCAGTATGAAATACAAATTTTGTTAAGATAAATTAGCATGGCGTGAAGACACATTTCAAAAAGGGAACCCTCTACCAGAATGAGCTATCATGCTGGTGACTAATTTAACTAACAGTGTCCAAGGAACCAGTGTCCAGAGAGAGAGAGGAGTTGGGCTGAGAGTCAGCCAGTGGGCTTCAGGCACCATCCTGAACAAGAAATGTATAAGTTCTACTGTGCTATTTTCCCATCTTGGTGTTTTAAATTGCATCAGGGCTAAGTGATAGCCTAAAGTGATAGCCCCACCTCCAATTTATCAAGTCCTTGATTCTAACTTCAAAATGTATTCTGTCCAATATTCTCAATTGTTTGCTGAGCAATTACTACGCACCAGTGCTGGAATATGTGAGTAAAAAATCAGACAAAAGCTTTTGACCTCGTGAAGCTTACATTCTGCAGAGGAAGACAGGTGTTAGAAAAGAATATGTAAGTAAATTATATTATCTGTTAGAAGGTAATCAGTGCAAGGGAGAAAAATACAGCAGAGTGGGCTGGGTCATATATAAGTTTATATTGTAGAGAGTGCTTAGTTAAAATATCACTGAGAATACTAAGCTTGAGTGAATGATTAAAGGAGGTGATTTGCAGGCCAGCCATGCAAATAGGTGGGAAGATAGTCCCAGAAAGTGGGAATAGCAGGTGCCCTTAGGTATGATTGTGCCTGGCAAGGTCTAGGAACATTAATGAGGCTATAGGGATGGAACCTAGTGAGAGGAGACGGTTATCGAGCATGATCTTGGAAGACAGATCATTGGATAGGACCTAACAGGTTAATATAAGAACTTTGGTTTTTATTCAAAATGATAGGGGAGGACACAGAGGGAGTGACATGACCGTCTGAATTCTGTTTAATGAATCATTCTGGCTGCCATGTTGATAATTAATTATAAAAGCAGAAGAGGAAGCAGGGAGATCTGTCTTTAGGCTGTTGCAAAAATCTAGGTGAGAGATGATGGCTCTGACAGAGTGATGGCAAGAAAGATAATGAGAATCTATGGCAATTTGTGATTGTTTTGAATTCAGAGCCAGCATTTGCTCAGGATGGGTGATTTGAAGGAAAGGAAGGAGGAAAGAGTAACTCTTAAGCATTTGGCCTTAGCTAGCAGAAGGATGGAGTTGCTCTTAATTGAAATGAAGAAAACTATGGGTGGAGCAAATGTGGGTGGAAGAGTCAGGAGTTCGTTTTTGGGTATGTTAAAATTGGAATGTGTATTAAGTTAAGTGTTAAAAAGAGTTAATTTACTTAAGCTCTTAGAATAGTTCCTGACTTCTGGTAAGTACCATATACGTTTGTGGTGGTGGAGCTTGCGGTAGTGGGGTTCGTGTTGGTGGTTGTTACTGTTATTGATGTTTATCAAGCAAAATGAGGTGTTGAGTAGGCAGCTGAATGAATATTCAACTATAGTGTTTAGGGTACAAATTCAAGGTGGAATTGTAAACTTAGGAGTTGTGCAGACGGTCAATGGTTAAATTAAGCCCATCAGAACAGTAGGTTATTAGGGCTGTGAGTAGTTAGAGAAGACATTTGAGGATTGAATCCTGAGTCACTCCACCTTTTAACAGTTGAAAAGATGAAAAAGAACCAGCAAAGGAGACGAACCAAAGTGGCAGCCAATGAGGGAAATAGTAAACCAGGATAGTGAGACCTCCCTCCAAGAGCCTAGTATTTCAAGGAGGGGGTAAATATGCTGGTCATACTCTCCTATTATGATTATCTCTATAGAAAACTGAAAACTATGAGAGAGTTTATTAAGGTTACTGAATAATTCACCTCTCTACTGTCTGCAGAACAGAATTCATGGAATCCCAGCACCGACCTAAGAACCAGGCACGTGATAAGTATTGAATCAAGTAATGAACCACTGAAAGGATTAAATGCTTTGTGCTACACAATATTTCATGGATGTTGTAACAGGGGTCCCCTGTTCTTAAACTCAAAATATACTGATGGAGGACAGGATTTCTAAGAGGAAGTGGACCTGCAAAGCATTGTCAACAGACAAAAGAATATATCAAGTCTCATATGGAATATTTTCTCAAACTATGTTCAATAAAATTAAAATTAGTAAAAAAAAATCTGTAATTCATATCTATGGGCATTTTTTAAAACTTCAAGAAATGTCACAACTTAAGACAACAATCCAATGAAAATGAATAAAAGATTTAAACACACACTTTACCAAAGAAGATACAAAATAGCAAATAAGTGCATGACAAGATGCTCAACAGCATTAGTCTTTAGAGAAATACAAATTAAAATCACAATGAGATTTAGTCATACCACTAGAATTGAAAAAATTTAGAAGATTGGCATTGCTAAGATGTAGAGCAAACATTGCAAGTGGGAAGTATAATGGTATAGCAAATTTTGGAAAGCACTTGGCAGTTTCTTGTAAAGTCAAACAGACACTTAAAAGACGATCCATGAATCCCATTCCTAGGCATTTACCCCAAAGAAGTGAAAACATGTGTTGACCCAATAACTTGCACATAAATATTTATAGCAGCTTTATTTATAACATCCCCAAACTCCACAAGACCTAATTTTTCATCCATTTGTAAACGGATCAACAACCTGTAGTATATCCATCCAAACCATGAAATGCTACTCAGCAATAAAAAGGAATCAACAAGTTAATAAACATGCATAGATCTCAAAGGCAGTATGCAAAGTGGAAGAATGTTATATTGTGCGCCTGGCTTTTGTTTGATTTCATCTGATTTTTTTAAACTCTAGAAACAAAAAGCAGATCAACAGTTGCCAGGAGCTGGGACAGAAAAGGGACTGACCACAAAGAATCACAGGGAAAGTGTCTGGCATGTGGAAGTACTCTATATCCTGATCGTGGTGATAGTTATAAAACTGCATTTCATCAAAATCAAATTATACATTCAAAAATTGGTGAATGTTATTTTATGTAAATTAAACCTTAATAAAAATGTTTTAAAAGTGAATAAAGAACTTAGTCTTTTTTTTTTAGTGGCAAGATTATGGACCTTTCCCAACTGCAAAGAGGAAGTTTACATCATGAATGTCACCATTTTGTATCCCCAATAAAATAACAGATTCACCAGTAGTTGCTAAAGCCATTAAGTAAAAGTTTGATGAAAAATAGAATATTCAAATGACAAATATCACCTCCTGACTTTTTGTTAATTTCAAAGGGAAAAAGCTATACGAGGGAGAAATCACCTGATATTTTCCTCCTTGTGTGATGCCATATGAAAAGAACACAGCACCACTAATACCATATTTTTGTGAAAAACTTGTTTAACCTGAATCTAAGCAAGACCTTTGCCATAATTTCTAGCTTACAAGAAATAAAAAAGAGGAACAGATAAATGACACAAGGAAACCATGAGTCATAAGCAGAATATGGAACTTTCTAGAACCCTTCAAAAAGTCAATGTCCATGGATAGAAAAATGTAGAGGGACTATCATAGATTAAAAGAAACATAACAATTAAATGCAACTAATGGGATTGATCTCAGCTCAAAATAAACAGCTATAAAAGACATTTAGGGAACAATTAGAGAAATCAAGTAAGACTTATTGAATAATATAAAATAATTTTTATTAGTTTTGCTAGGGGTAAAAATGAATATTGTGGTTTTAAGAAAAATAGTTCTTATTTTTAAATGCCATACTAAAATATTTAGGGTTGAAATATCATGGTGTCTACCATTTTGGAAAAAGCATGAAGCAAAAATGTCACCATTTATTGATGTTAAGTTATAGATAGATGCATGTTTTATTATCTTGGTTTTTAAATTTTTCTGTACTTGAAATTTTTCTTAATAAAATTTGAACAAAATGCATTTATGAAGATCCATGATCAATAAGTAATTATAAGGGAATTCTAAAAATTTAAACAATGTCTTAAAATTGAAATAAGGTAGTATATAAAGGGCAATTAATTTTAGTGTATATTCTAGAAATGAAGAAAATGGAAAATTAATGTTCAAAGTGCCCAACCAAAAAGGAACAAAAACAAGTAGAATAAAAGAAATAAAGATAAAATCAAAGTCTAATAAAGTAGAACACAAATCATTAATATAGAATCAATTAAACAAATCTGGTAGAGCAATGAAAACCAGTGAAAGCACAAATCAGTAAGCTTAGGAATAAAAAAGGCTACATAACCAAGGATACAACAGAGATTTTAAAAATAATAGGAATACTTCACTATGGGAAACTTTATCTGCTTTCAAATTTATTGCCATAAAGTGATCAATGTCCTAAAAGAAACTTTTCTTTCTTTATTATGAACACATCGGGTACAAGGTAGAATTAGGTACATTATTAGTCTACGTGCAGGTTAAGTTTGGTCCTAAAACTTGATAATTCACAGCATCTTGGACAATTAAATAGATTGAATCAGTAGTGAAAAAATATATACCCTGTATAAACATATATCCACATTTTTTAAGCATCCTTTATTTAGATAAAATTTATATGACAAAATTCATCCATGTTAATCATTATTCATCACTTGTTTTTAGCATATGCACAGTTGTGCAACCATCACTGTCTTCTTTAGAGCAATTTCATGACACCAAAAAAGTACCAATTAGCAGTCATCCCTCAATCTCTAGCCAGAGTCAACCAATAATCTACCTGTGTTTTTATAGATTTTCTTATTTTTGACATTTCATGTAAATGGAATCATACAGTATGTGACCTTTTGTGTCTGGCATCTTTCACTTAGTATAACGTTTTCGTGTTTTGTGTGTTTTAGCATTGGTACTTCATTCCTTATTGCCAAATAATATTTCATTGTCTGCACATACCACATTTTACTTATCCAGTCATCAGTTAATGGATTGTTTCTATTCTTTGGTTATTATAAATAATGCTAGTATAAACATTCATGTGCAAGTTTTCTCGTGTGGATATATGTTTTCATTTCTTCTGGGTATATACCTAGGCAGTGGAATTGCTGAGTCCTACAGTAACTCTAATATTTTGAAGAACTGCTAAGCTATTTTCCAAAGCAGCTACATGATTTTACATTTCCAGCAGCAATGTATGAGGCTTCTAATTCCTCCACAGCCTCTTTTCTTTGATTATAGTCATGCTAGAAGTGCTGTCTCATGACTTTTACTTGCATTTTCCTGATGGCTAATGATGTTTAGTATCTTTTCATGTGTGTATTGTTCATTTATGTATGCCTTCTTGGAGAAATTTCTTTTCAGCTCTTTGCTCATTTTTAAATTGGGTTGTCTTTTTATCATTGAGTCATGGGCTCAGATATTTTAAAGGCAATCTTCACAACTTAAAAAAAAATTTTTTTAAATCTCCTGTAACCTCAGCACTTTGGGAGGTAGAAGCAAGAGGATTGTCTGAGTCCAGGGGTTTGAGACCAGTAAAGGTAACTTGGCAAGACCTTGTCTTTACAATAAATCAAAAAATTAGCTGGGCATTGTGGCATGTGCCTGTGGTTCCAGCTGCTTGGAAGGCTGAGACAGAAGGATCACCTGAGTCCAGCAGGTCAAGGCTGCAGTGGCCCTGAGCATGCTACTGCACTCCAGCCTGGGCAACAGTGAGATTCTGACTCAAAAATAAATAAATAAATAAATAAATAATCAATCTAATAATCCCTATCTCACAGAGAGTTACAGGAAATAAAAAAAAAGAGAAGGAGTGGAGAAAGAAGGAAGAGAAAGAGAAGGAAAGAGAGATAGAAGGGAAATGGAAGAGAAGGAAAGACTTTTATGAGACTAGAATGACTCTGATACCAAAAGTAAATATAGACTATATGGGAAAGGAAAACTAATATGACTCAAAAATTCTTAATAAATGAATCCATCAATGTAGAAAATTATAACAGTAGCAATAATAATGGTAATAATAAAATGCCATTACCAAATATGATTTATCTTATAATGCAGAAATTATTTAGTCATAGAAAAAATTTTGAAAATTATTTTGGGGGAAAACTAAAAAAGGTAACAATTTCGATAGATGCTGGAAAATTCTAATAACATCCAACAGTTACTCATGATTTTTCAAAAAAATAATACAAAAGTTTCCTTAAAAATAGAAGGGAACTTCCTAAACCTGACAAAGGTGTCTGCCAAAATAAATCTATAGCACACATTAAATTAAATGGCAAAATGTAAGAGCACTTTCTTTAAATTTCTTCTTTAGACAAGGATGTCCCCATCACCACTTTTTTTTTTTTTTTTTTTGAGTTGGAGTCTCACTCTGTCACCCAGACTGGAGTGCAGTGGCCGCTCCCGGCCACCGCAGCCTCGACCCGCTGGGCTCCGGCAATCCTTCCGCCTCAGCCTTCCAAGTAGCTGGAACTACAGGCGCATGCTCCCACGCTCGGCTAATTTTTGATTTATTCTAGAGATGAGGTCTCGCCAAGTTGCCCAGGCAGGTCTCAAACCCAGGAGCTCAGGCAATCCACTCACCTCGGCCTCCCAAAGCGCTGGGATTACAGGCTGAGCCACCGAGCCCGGCCCCCATCACCACTTCTATTCAACATTTTTTCAGAGTCTCAGAGCAATGGCATGAAGAAAAGAACAAAGATTCTAAGAACTAGTTCTATAAGAACTAGAATATAATGAATAAAACCATCATTATTTATTATCAATATTTTTATCCATAGAAAATTGAAGAGAATCCAGCAGCAAATTGGATATAAGAGAATAATATGGTCAGGTTCGGTGACTCAGCCTGTAATCCCAGCACTTTGGGTTGGGAGGCCTAGGCGAGTGGATTGTCTGAGCCTGCGGGTTTGAGACCAGCCCGGGCAACTTGGTGAGACCTCATCTCTACAATAAATCAAAAATTAGCCAGGCATGATAGCACATGCCTCTAGTTCCTGCTACTTAGAAGACTGAGGTGGAAGGATCGCCAGAGTCCAGCAGGTCAAGGCTGGGGTAGCCATGAGTGTGCCACTGTACTCCAGGCTGGGTAATGGAGTGAGACTCAAAAAAGAGTAGTATGTTTATAAGATAAAGTCAATAATTTACTAAAACGGATAGTGTTCCTAACATATACACCAAATTATTATAGGTGTATAATATTTTAGGAGATCTCATTTAAAAACAGTGACAATATCTGGATGCAGTGGCTCACACTGGAGGCTGAGGCAGGAGGATTGATTGATCCCAGGAGTTTGAGACCAACCTGGGCAACATAGCAAGACCTCGTCTCTACAAAAAACACAAAAAGTAAGCCAGGTGTGGTGGCATGCACCTGTAGTCCCAGCTACTTGGGAGGCTGAGATGAGAGGATCACTGGAGCCCAAGAGATTGAAGCTGCAGAGAGCCAGGATTGCGCCACTGCACTCCAGCCTGGGTGACAGAATGAGAGCCTGCCTCAAAAATTTAAAAAAAAAAAAATAGTAAAGACAAAAAAATTAGAAGGTAGGTAGGAATAAATTTAAATATGTGAAGTAAGTTTATAGATGATACATTATTGAGGATCATAAAAGAACTGAGAAAATAGAAAATCATATAATATTGATAGATTAGAAGAGTCGCTCTCCTGACTTAATCTTTAAATGTGAAATATTATCAATCAAAATCTCAGCAGGTTTGTACAGCTGATCCTGAATTTACCAGCTGACCTGAAATTATTTTAAAAGAGAAAAAGGCCCAAAATAACCAAATATCTTTAAGAAGTGGGAAACCTCTAACATTCTAAAAAGGGTCAGGTACCTAGCTGTAAAACTATGTAATTCAATAGGTAAGAGACAGATAAGTGAACTAATGAAATAGGAAGAGAGCCTAGAAACATACCCACATTTATGGACTTGAGGTATATGACAGAAGTGGCATTATTATTAGATAAAAATTGACTTGGAAAAAAATAGCACCAGGTCAACTTTCTATCTGAATGAAAAAAAAAAAAAATAGAACCCTATCTCAGTCCATTCACAAAAAATAAACTCAGATTAAAATCTAAAATTGAAAAGCAAATTTATAAAACTTTTTGAAGAATGCTTTGGAGAATACTTTCATGTCTTTAGGCTGGGAAATATAATGAAGTTACTTTTCACTATATTCAAATTTTAAATTTCTGTGAAACAAACAAAAAAAACACCACAACAAAATGAAAATTCAAGGCACAAACTAGAAGAAACTGTCTGAAATATACATATTCTAAAAAGAATCACTAACCCAAATTTGTAAAGAACTGTGAGCAGGAAAAAGTAAGAAAAAAGAAAGGTGAAAGATATATAAATAGGCCGTTCACAGAAGATAATTAAGTGGCAATAAATACATTTAAACTGCTCAAACTCACTCATGGGAAAATGTGAATTAAAGCAACAATAAGGTACAACTTCACAATTATCATAACTGCAAAAAATAATTCTGATTGCAGTATATGTGGTGAAGACATGTGGAAAGGAGAACTCACACATTACGGGTGGGAATTAATCTTAGTAAAGTTGAAGGTGTTCACACGGTGACACAGCACATATAGGTATGTATATACACACATATATACAAACACACATGGAACATGAACAAAATTTATTATATATTAAGTCTCAAATATCAGTAAGTTCCAGAAAGTTAGAAATATTATAAATACCACCTGTTGATAACAATGCAATAAGACAAATTATTTAAAAACTCAAAATGGAAAACTAATTTTAAGCAACTCTTTAATGAAACAGATTACAAACCTAAATTTCTAAAAAATGACAGTGAAACAACTAGATGCATTTACAGCAGTGATCAGAGAAACTGACAGCCCTAAGCATACCTTTAATAACAATTAATATATATCAATGTTCAGCTCACAAGGGAAAAAAAGTCAATATAACCGAAAGAAGACATGAAGAAGAAAATAAGGAAAAATGCAAAATGTAATGATGTAGAGAACAGAAAAGCAGTAAACCCGAGAAACAAATCAATATCTTAGTATTTTGTTGTTATTGTTTTCAAATAGACCACCACATAACTTAGTTGTGGGGGGAATGAGGTAGGGGAAGGAGAACAAAGCATAAATATACAACTGACCCTTTACAAAGGCTCGAGCTATGTGAGTTCACTTTTATGTGGATTTTCTTCCACCTCTGCCACCCCTGAGATAACAACACCAAATCCTTTCCTCTTCCTCAGCCTACTCAACACGAAGATGATGAGGATCCACTTCCACTTAATGAATAGTAAATATATTTTGTCTTGTGATTTTCTTAATGACACTTTCTTTTCTCTAGTTTACTTTATTATAAGACTACAGTATATAATACCTATAACATATAAAATATGTGTTAATTGTGTATGTTATCAGGAAGGCTTCCTGTCAAATATTAAACATGGATTTCTTTCTTTTTTTTAACAGTGCAGGGGATTGGTGCCCCTAACTCCTATGTTGTTCAAAGGTCAACCATATAAGATAAGCAATGACAAATGGAAAATAACTACTGAGACAAAAGAGTTTGAGGCTACTTTACAAAACTATCTCTATGCAAATACATTTAACATAGATATATGGACTTTGCAGCAACTTGGGTGGATGGATTTAGAGTCTTATCATACTCAGTGATCTATCACAGAAGCAAAGAGCAGAGTACCATATTCTCACTCATAAGCAGACCTTGAACAATTATCATAATACTATAAGAAAGGGATTGGCAGTCGTGGGAAACTGCCGGGGTGGGGGGAAGCTGGGATTGGCAGTTGAGGGAAACTGCCAGGGGAGGGAGGGGCACATCTCATCAACAAGGGTACCTGCATAATGAGTATTTGTATACCTAACCCTGAATTGTACACCACATTTTTAAAATTAAATAAAAAAAGAAAACATAGATAAAATGGAACATTTCTCTAGAAGAGATATTTACCAGACAGATCGAGCAGATCCACTTTTTCTAGATAAAAATAAAATAATATACCACCTCACAAAAACACCTCTAGGCCCATGGAATTCTCACTTAAATTCCAAATCAGACCATGGAAAATGATAGAAAACTTTCTAATTATTGTTATGAAGCAAATATAACATTGATAATTCAACCTGCTAAAATAGTCTAAAAACAAAATTACAAACTGAGATCACGACATATAGTAATGGACAAACACTAAATATGAGCAAAGCAATATAACACTCCATTAACAAATATACCATGATCAGTGGCATTTAATCCAGGAATGCAAGTTTGACTCAATATTAGTTAATCCATTAATATCATGTACCACTTTAATAAATCTAATGAAAAAAACCCTACAGATTCTCTACCTAAGTGTTTAAATAGCTTTTGAAAAAATTTAACACCCTTCCTGTTAGATAGGAAAGCTTCAATGTATATTTTATTAACATGACAAAACATATCATGCACACATATCCTTGTCCCTAACACATATCTCAGTTAATGGGAAAATGCTTGAGACATTCAACTTGATCAGGAACAAGGCCAGGATGCCCACTACCTTCACTACTATTCAACATTCTATTGGAGTCAATGCTACACAAGATAAATCTCATAGAGGCATAAGAATTGGAAAAGAACAGGTAAAACAGGTCCTTGCATATAACATGGTAACATGCCTAGAAAATGATGCAAGTCAATGATAAAGTTAACTCAATAAAATTTACATTCTTTAAAAATTAATATATAGAAATACATTGGCTTCATAGACATTGACAGTAAACTGATAGAAGCTATAATGACATAGAAAACCTCATTATAATAGCAACAGATAGGATTAAATATGTGGGGGAAATTATAGGCTGAAACATAAAAAACTTACAAGAGAAAAACTTTAAAACTCCTGTAAATTGCTTGAAGAAATAGAAGACATTGGCTGTTCTATAACAGAATGACTCAACATTATAAAACTGTCAGTTCTCTCTAAGTTACTTTATAAAATTAACACAATTCCAACAAAAATACCAACAAGGTTCTTTGGGAGATAGACTAGTTAATACTGAATTTCACATGAAGAAACTTCCAAGAAGAGACAGGAAAACACTCAGAAAAAAAACTGGGAAGAGAAAATAAGTATACAGAAAACTTTCTATAAACCTTCTCAAAAACTGTGTGATGCTGGCACATGAATAGATAACCAGGAAAGAAATAGAGTTGAGAGCCCAGAAATATATCCAAGTGTCTATGGACCCTCCCTATACAGTAAAGTTGGCATCCCAAATCACAAAGAGGGGGCAATTTTAAATAAACAGTGCTGGGACAACTGGGGGACAACTGGGGTACCTCAAACCATACACAAGTATAAACTCCAAATAGATCAGGGATCTAAATGTAAAAAAATGAGACCATGCAGTGACAAGAAAAATACAAACAACAACAAAAAAAACACAGGCGAATTCCTTTATAATCTGAGTGAAAGTAATAGTTACCTAACTCAAACTCCAGATACCATACAAGAATCATACTTTTAAACACAGGCCAGCCACCACACGTTTACGACATAAACATTTTAAAATAGCGTGTATATTTGTTTACTATTGCCACTGTAACAGATTTATCACAAAAATAGTGACTTAAAACAACATAAAGTTATCCTCCAGTTCTGTAGGTTAGAAGTCTGACAGATCTCACTGGTCTAAAACCAAGTAGTCTGCACAGGGCTGCACTGTTTACTAGTGGCTCAAGAGAAGAATTCATTTCCTTGCCTTTTCCAGCTTCTAGATGTTTCCTACACTCCTTCACTCATGGCCCTGTCCTCCATCTTCAAAAGATGTGACTTTGCATCTCAGATCCTTTTACTGTAACCATAATCTCACTCTGCCCACAGCCTGGAATGGTTCTTAGCTTTTAAGGACCTGTGTGATTATATTGGGCCCACCTGATTAATCCAGGATAATCTCTTCATCTCAGAGTTCTTAATATAATCACATCTACAAAGTCCCTTTTGTCATGTAAGGTAACATAAGGTAACATGTAACACTGGACACGTACATCTTTGCAGGCCATTATTTTGGCTACCACACATAGTAAAAAAACAAAACAAAACCCAACAACAAGCAAAAAATTATTTAAAATATAAATCAAAGGTCAGCCGGGCTCGGTGGCTCAGCCTGTAATCCTGCACTTTTGGGAGGCTGAGGTGAGTGGATTGCCTGAGCCCACGGGTTCGAGACCCGCCTGGGCAACTTGGCGAGACCTCATCTCTACAATAAATTAAAAATTAACCGGGCATGGTAGTGCGTGCCTGTAGTTCCAGCTACTTGGAAGGCTGAGGCGGAAGGATCGCCGGAGCCCAGTGGGTCGAGTCTGCGGTGGCCGGGAGCAGCCACTGCACTCCAGTCTGGGCGACAGAGTGAGACTCCAACTCAACAAAACAACAACAAAAATAAATAAAAATAAAATAAAAAATAAATCTAAGGTCTACTGACAAAATGGTAGATAATGTTTATAACAATTACAAATAAAGGGCTAATACCCCTAAATTACAAAAGTACTCTTAAAATGACGGTGGGAAGGTCAAAGGTCAAAAACATAATAGAAAAATTGGCAGAAGTCATGGACAGACAGTTCACAATACAACATGAAAGTGGCCTTTAAACATATGAAAAGATGTCTAAGCTCATTCATAACTAGAGAAATACAAATTTAAAATAAGCTGAGATACCATTTTTTTCATTCAGATTGGAGCACATTTAGACGTTTGATAACTCATTCTATTGGTGAGACTGTGAGTAAACACAGGAGTCTCATACATTGCTGGTAGAAATATAAATTAGTACAATTTTTTAGAGAAAACTTTGAAAACACCCAACAAAACTCAATTTGCATTTGCCATTGAGTGTACATTCTCACCTTCTGTAATTAACCCTGAAAGTATACAAAACTACATAGGCATATGGATACTCATTGCTGCATTATAACTATACATTGTTGCTTGAAATGCCTCTTAGCTTGTCCTTGCTCTCTATATATTCCTCTTAATCCTTACTGTATGGCTCCTCTTATCTGTCACTTTTGGAATGCATACTACAATTCAATTTTGCAATCCTTCATTGGGCACCTTCTGCACTGTTCTCTACACAGTAGCATTGAATAAGTGCTGATTTCAAAATTATCAGGGCTAAGCAATCATTTTGTTATAAGAAATTTCATTTTGGAAAAAAGCTCTCTTACATAAATAATACCACATGGCCTATTAATTTTGGATTTATCTCAGATTGTTGTTTAATATACTTTTTTCTCATGGTTTTTACTAAGTTCTGTTTTATCACAGCCAGTCTTAAGTAAGAATATTTAATTTTTTCAACAATTAAACCTCTATGGCAATGGATCAGGGCTGACTGAAACAGCAAAGCTACTTACAGTAAGATTCCACTGGACTTTCCATACTTATCAGCTACAACTGAGCAGACCATTATTCTGTGATAGCATTATTGTCATTCATGAAATTTATAAATAGCATGCACTTCAGTTGTGCCTGGTTATTTTCCTGGGGCTTAGTAACAAAAAAAAATACACACTGTGCTCTGAAGATTAATGTCTTTCCATTTATATAGTTATTCTCTCAGCCATCATTCGGTCATTTATTCATTCACTTATTCATTTATTTATTCATTCATTCATTTATTTATTTATTTATTATTATTTTTGGGGTTGGAGTCTCACTCCATCGCCCAGGTTGGAGTGCAGTGGCACACTCACAGCCATTCCAGCGTCGACCTGCTGGGCTCCAGCTATCCTTACACCTCAGCCTTCCAAGTAGCCAGAACTACCAGCGCATGCTACCATGACTGGCTAATTTTTTTTTAATTTATTGTACAGATGAGGTCTTGCCAAGTTGCCCGGGCTAGTCTCAAACCCGTGGGCTCAGGCAATCCACTCACCTTGGCCTCCCAAAGAATTGGGATTACAGGCTGAACCAAGCCCGGCCTCAACCTTCATTTATTACAATTAATTAAGAAGTATATGGTCCTTAAACCAAAAAAGGTTCATGACTTCAGTTTTTAATACTATTATCTTCTGGATATCTTATTTTATTATTTGTGCTGAGATCTTCTCTTTACACTGTCTCCTGACATCAGTATGTGTGTATTTGTGTGTGTGTGTGTGTGTGCGCGTGTGTGTGCATATATATGTGTATACATGTGCATATATACCACATGTATACTAATATGATGCATATTAATATATGTTTATTAATATGTATATATACCACATGTATATTAATATGATGCATATTAATATATATGCATATATACCACTATAAATTTTAATATACATGTAGTATATATGCATATATTTATTTATATATATTTATTCTCTCAGGAGACAGTCTAAAGAGAAGATCTCATTACAAACAATAAAATACAATATCCAGAAGATATAGTATTAAAAACTGAAGTCATGAACCTTTTTTGGTTTAAGGACCATACACTTCTACATACACATATATTAGTATGCATGTATATAATTATGTATTTAAATCTTTATAAACCCATATGCTACTTTTATAAGAAAACTCACCTGTGTTCATATATTTTTTAATTATCATTTTTTTGAAATGGAGTCCTTGTTGCCCAGGCCAAAGTGCAGTTGTGCAATCACAGCTCACTATAACCTCAAACTCCTGAACTCAAGCAATCTTCCCACCTCGGCTTCCTAAGTAGCTAGGACTACAGGTAGGCACCATCATGCCTGGCTAATATTTTTTTGTTGTTGTACAGACGGAGACCCACAACATTGCTCAGGCTGGTCTTGAGCTCCTAACCTCAAGTGATCCTCCCCCTTTGGCCTCCCAAATTGTTGAGATTACAGCCCTGCCTTTATATTTGAGGACCTGTAAGCAAAATAATAATCTAAATACCAAGAAGGAGAAAAATTTCCCTTATGTACGCAAATGCTTATTTTACAAGTTTACCCAAATCCACTAAAATTAAGGCTCAGATTAGTATTCATGCATTTTTGAAATGGCTGCATAAGGGGAAGGATGGAATATATTTAAACTAAACTTGCATTTAGGAATTTCATTATCCACTTCTCTACCCTAGCATGGGGATAGTATATTTGGTTTTACAACATCCTATATGATTCAGCCTTATGAAGATAATAAATATATACATATTTTGGGGAGGAACTCTAACAAGAAGTTAGTAAACATGGTCTCTTTATCACTAGGTGCTGAAAGAATATTATAAGGATTTTATTAATCCTCATGATTTTTAATTTGACCTACGACTTTGAATTTTAATACTTTTCTTTCTTTCTTTTTTTTTTTTTTTGAGTTGGAATCTCACTCTGTCACCAATGCTGGAGTGCAGTAGTACACTCACAGTCACTGCAGCTTTGACCTGCAGGGCTCAGGCGATCCTTCCACCTCAGCCTTCCAAGTAGCTGGAACTACAGATGCACACCGCTACACCTAGCTAGTTTTTGTAATTTATTGTAGAGACCAATAAATTATACCAAGTTTCCCAGGTTGGTCTTGAACCCTTGGGCTCAAGCAATCCTCTTGCCTCAGCCTCACAAAGTCCTGGGATTACAGGCTGAGCCACTATGCCTGGCCGAATTTTAATATATCTAATATTAAATCATAGAAAAGAATATGACTGAAAGGAATTCAGAAATGACCTTGTACCAGTATTCTCATTTGCTTTGTAAAATGGGTAAATTGAGCTTACATGATATTTAGGAGCACACAGGGATTCATAGAGAGAACAGAGTTAGTCATGAGGTTTCCTTAACCTCTTTTCAGAGCTTTAGGCACTGGATTGGTGGAGCCTATAGTGCTCCAGGGCTTAACATAGCAACTCCAGGGGTTGCCCTAGAAGAATGTGGAAACAGGAAGCCAAATGTATGGTGACTCAGATCCTTCTTCTTTACCTATCTAGGAGTTAGTACATTGGGGGTTGCAAAAGACCACAAGAATTTTTTTTTTTTAACTCTACATCAGGAATTGATACTTGCAGGCCAGACTTTGTCAAATTTTGTAAATAAAGTTTTATTGGAACAGTTATACTCGCTAGCTTATGTATCTACTGTGACTGCGTTTGAGCTACAATTACAAAGTTGAGTAGTTGTGACAGTGACCATATGGTCACTACTGGCAATGCCAAATAATTTACTAAGTTGTCCTTAACAGAAAAAGTTTGCCAACCCTGCTGTGGAAAATATTGCCCTCTTACAAAGTATTATAAGCATGAATACATACTGTAGAAAACAATTATTAATGATTATAATTTTGATTTACCCTCTGAAACAACTATAGTAATTAAGTACCCGTTGTAAATTCTTAGTCCTCAAGTTTCTGATACAAGTTGCCCTACTGCATACACATGCCTGCTGAATGTCAGAGACATTCCATTTTTAATAATAAGAATAGGAATGATTTTAACTTTTAAAATTAACCTAAATTAACTTTTTATAGCCAGCAATAACAATAGCAAGATTATTTCTAGATAATTAAAAATACAGTGTTCCTAATGAATGGATGTCTACTATAACTTTCTTTACAAAAATGGTTATAGTAGCTTATAGTTTCAAATTGTGCTTTGTGCATTCGAGATTCTATTTTTTAAAATGTAAACATAGATTTTTTAATCTATTTTATGAATATAACAACTATCAAATTTTTAGACCATCCTATAAAAATCTTAAAATTACAAAGCTACTATTTGGGCAAGTAAAGTAATTTTTTAATGTTAAAAAATTGGGCCTCAGAATTTCCCATGAAAGGAATAGAATTTTGAGAGATGTTTTGAGAGATATCGAGAATTAAAATAAAGAAAATAACTACAACAGAAATTGATGCTTATGGGATTGAAAAATGTTAGCATCATAATAAATTACTAACTTTCATGAAATATATTCTGCATATACAGAGAACTTGTTCTGCCTTTATATATTTTTATATAAAGACTCTGTTTATAGAGGCAGGATAGGCTAAGTTGTACTATGGTAACAAACAACCCCCGGATCTCAGTTGCTTGAAACAAAAGCTTATTTCTTCCTCATACAACATGTTGGCAGGGGACTTTGTTCATGGTAATCCGATCCCAGCTTTAGGGAAACCACCATTTTGAGAATTGCTGGTTGCCAAGCCAGAAGGAAAGAGCATGCTGGATGGTTGCACATCTACAGTTAAATGCTTCAGCTTGGAGTAGCACTGGATGAGTCTCATGACTCCTTTCACCCATAAGGGAACAGAAGTTGCAATCCTATGATGTGTCCATAATTGAGATAGCCTAACATATTTACTGACAGCTAATTGAATATTTAGGGTGATGATTAAAGACCTGGTCCTTGGGCCAACTAGCTAATTAATGTCTATGCTTCATTTTCCTCATCTGAATGGGAATACTAAGCCTTATAAGTATGAGGATTAAATTACTTAATACCTGTAAAGTGTTTGGAATAGTACTGCCACATAGTCAAGTGTCACTGGTATTTCTTTTCAACCTTTGTACTTGCCACCCTGTTCTTCAGAGCCAAAAACAGAGATGAGGACAAAACCAGAAGTGGGCTGTCAGGAATGCTGATGTGGGCCCAGCAGGAATACCTGTAAGAAGTATTTTTGAGAAAAGGTCTATAACCAAATGAAAAAGGTCAAAGATGTTAGGACTTCATTTTAAGTAACATTGCTCCAGGAGGCAAGAGACAAGCCATTAGTTGGGTAATAATTTATTTTAACAGAAGCTGGAAGACTCGGTGTATAAAAACACCAAAACTGTAGGTCATATGAAATATGAAGGCCAGAAGATGAATTTAGGGTGTGATCACATAATATGGATGCAGGGAATGGAGGATACCGTGGAGGTCTAGCTATAGCATATATTCATTTGGGTAATAGAGTACATGGATGAATCTCTTCTCATCTGTGGCTTAGAAGCCTTAGAGCAGGCAAAATACGAGTTAAAGTAAAGGACTCCCACTAGAAATCGTCAAGGCAACAGTTAAAGGAAAGAATTGGGGGCAAAGAAAAGTCAACCAAGAACCAGAATCCAGAAAATGTAGTCGGATAGTCCCTCTCCTGTGTAGAAACACAAGTGGTGGACTAATGGTATTATTCATTCCTATCAGAACTCTTGTTTTCTTGGCACTGGTACCCATGAGACTGATCTGAATTCATGATCATCCATACACAATCTTTGACTGTGTTAGGCACCAAGGGGATGCCAAGGTAAACAGACATGGTTTCCCTCTTCTCAGAGCTTATTGCTTAAGGAGGGAGACATAAGAAATTAACCTACCTAAAACATAAATCATAATGAAGTAAGGTCTATACTGCACACACATGCAAGACACTATAGAGTACAGTAGGAGGAGAGATTCATTTTTAGTATGGTAGTAGAAGTTGGGAGTGCATTTTGGAAGAGATGGTATTTTAACTGGGATTTTAAAGAAAAGAAGGAATGAAAAAGATAATGCAATGAATAACAACATAACATAATATCATGGACAGCCATGAGAATGGGTAAAGTTGACCATTTGAAAGAGGTAGAGGAGAAAATTTTTTTTTAGAAAAAGCTTTCCCCCCCACTTTAATAATTCAGCAGCATACATTAGAATGTCTCATCTATAATTTGTCTATATTTATAAAACTCCATATCATCCCCCCAAAAACATTCATTACAATTTTTCAATGGCTGTTTGATTTTAATTTTATTTCTATAATCTTCATATATAAGGTTTATAGTCCACATTTTCCTTGATGGTCACAAATTCAAAAAATAATACAACTGTAAAGGAATTTCAGCCCAAATTTTTGCTTTGTAGATAAAGAATCCAGTGACCAAATGATTTACCCATAGATACAGAGTGGCAAACTCAAGAACCTGTAAAACTCATATCCTAATACCGAATGTGCATGTTGCTTTAAAAGATAAAAGAATCAAGAAAACAAAAATGAGCCAGGGGCTACTCTTGTGGTTGTTCTGTGAGTATTCTATGTCAGAAGCAAAGTAAATGATGTCTATAAATAATATAAATAGAGTAATCAGAATTATGTACTAAACTCTAAAATATCTAATTGAAGGGTTACCACTTGAAATGTGTGTGCATTTAGGGCAAAGAAAAGGAAACTCTACTTCACAGAGTAGGGATTAAGTTTAGGGAGCTCATTACCCCATAAGAGGAGGGAGAAGTTAAAAATATAAGTAGATTTTAAATGGCTTCTATAAATTAATGGCAGGCCATTACAATTAATAAGAAAAAATAGTACGTGTGGGTCATGGTATGAATATTTGAAGTTCACATCAAAGAGGTCTTTGCATTACCAATTCTGCCAAAGACAGAGATGGCACGTAGTCATGATACTCCCTGGCAATCTTGCTGCTATTTGTGAAAATATCCAAATGCTACATTTTGGTTGTCACAAGAAACTGCTAGGCTATGGGGTTGTGAATAGACATTCAAGAAACCAAGCTTTATCTCCATATTAACTAAGACAACTATATCTAACATATTTTTCCCCAAACAGAAGCATAAGAGACATTTCCACATTCTAACTTTATATAAAGAATCAGGTCTTTGAAATCCCATGAGAAAGTTTTCATAAGGATTTATCCTCACTTTCTTCTTTGGTTTACTCTCATGAAGAAGCAGGAAACCTTCCAGACATCCTGAACCTCTGAACTTTTTGTGGTTTGCCCATCAACATATGCAATCATCCATCAACAATTTAAAAATCTCTCCTCACTGCCTTATAGCATGCCCTTATAGCTATGTTTCATTATTTCTATATCAAGAGCATACCCATTCCCAACCCACTGTGGAATGTGAGCCTAAGTACATGTTCCTTAGGAAAAAAGAGCTCATCAGCCCAGGAGTGGCAGAAGCTCTCTATCATACACATGTTTCTGGTTTCCAAAATTATCTTCCCAAGCCACCCTAACTGGCCCACCCCCTTCCAAAAGTTTCTTGCAAATAAGTGAATCAGTTTTTGCCTTTCACTCAATCTCAGCTCATTCCTTCTCTGTGAAAATATCAGGACAACCACATCTGAACATGGTCCAGCCAAATTAATGTATTCCAATGTCTAGCAGCTATTTGACAAGAAAAATAATCTACAATGCATTATTGCAAAATCTTCACCAATGTGACAAAGATGAATGCAAACTTTACACAATCATTTTTCATTTGTTATCCAAAGCTGAAAGTGATTTTTAAATGTTAACTTTAAAATCATAAGAAGGAATATAATGGTCCTGCTTTAAAATGCCTGGCAATGGAACTTCTAAACTATAATTTAGCATTGAGCTAGAAAAATAAACTCCCTTACTAATGTAGTAAATGGGCCAGAAATAAACCTCTCAAGGATTTGGGTGGAAGCGGTGGCACAAAGAATGGACAGTGGAATTAGATTTCTGAAATAAATGATCTGAAACTCTTAGCACAATATATCTTCAAAAAGTGATATCTTCTGTAAATTGTACGTACCACTATCATAATATGCAGAAACCAGAAGAATCTAAACATGAACCATGGCAAACATCTACAATACCCAATTTTATGCTCTGTCTTCAGCAGGACATTCAATAGTTCCATTTAACGTGGCTGTGCTACATAAATGTTTTCCCATGAGCTTTGTTTCTTCATCCTAGCACCATCCTTCCCAATATTCCTTAACATTGAAATTATTAATGTTAAATAAATAGTTGTTCACTTAGTTGATGAGCTGAAACCCACTCCCTTCTTCATTCTGAAGACTAGAGTAGTTGTCTAGTAAAAGATCAGGAATGATCCAATTTACTTGTAATGATGAATTCTTCTATGACCTCTTAGTCATAAACAAAGACTTGACATTGGAAAAAGGAAGATCTGAAACAGGACAGAGCAATTTAAAAAGGGGAGGGAAAGTAAAGGAGTAGGGGAGGAAAAAAAAAAAGAGTGGATTTTCTAAATTTAAAATACTCTTTGCCCTTTCCTGAAATAATAACTTATATTATTTGAAGTCACAAGAGAGTAATTGGATGTGCATAATGCAATGCTGGAATTTTAGGTATTTTGCGTAAAGGTTATTAATGATTAGTATCACTAGGGGAAAAATCAAAAAGTTAGAATAATAACCCTCTCTCAAAGGATGATTAAAACTGGACTTGTAATCTGGTCATAATAAAATATATTATGTTTATATTGGAGCCCCACGTGTTGAAAGAAAAGTTGACAAACTAGAATATTCCAATAGGTGGCCATGAATAAGTGAGGTCTGAAAAACAAGTTTATAAGGACTAATGGAGGGAACTTACATTGCTTCCTTTGGAAAAGTGAAGACTAGAGAAAAAACTTGTCTTCAGATAAATCTTTTAAAAGGGATAGAGCATGGAAAAGGGAGTAGACATTATAAATGGAGCTACTGATACAGCATTTGGGCCAGAAGGTGAAAGCCAGATGTTGAGTCATTCAGTGTGAAGGTGTGTCTGGTCTTTTCCTATCCAATGTAGCAGAATCCATACTACACTGCATCTGAAAGATGCTCATCCAGGTTTTGCTTTGAAACTTGCAGTGGTACAGAGCTCACTATCTCTAGAACACCTTCCTTCATATTAGATAGTAGTAAGTGTTGAATCATCCCTTTCTAGCTCTGAGTTGTCAGCTTGTAACTTAGACAGCTGGTTTACTATTTCTATACTCCTGAATATCCCAGGATGCTTCTAATCCCTTCTTCATAAGACAACTCAATGCATTTTTCAAATAATTGTCAAGTCGATCACTTAGTTATCTTTTTATTTTATTTTAAAGATGTGGGGAACAATTCAGGGTTAGGTATACCAGGGTTCATTATGCAGATACTCATGTTAATGAGGTGTACCCCTCCCTCCCCTGGCAGTTTCCCTCAACTGCCAATCCCACCTGCCCCCCGACCCCGGGTAGTTTCCCACTACTGCAAATCCCTTTCTTATAGTATTATGATAATTGTTCAAGGCCCGCTGATGAGTGAGAATATATGGTACTCTGTTCTTTGTTTCTATGATAGATAACTGTATGATAGACTCTGAACTCATCCAAGTTGCTGGAAAGTCCATATGTTTGTCCTTCTTTATGGCTGCATAATATTGCATTGTGTATATGCACCACATTTTTTTAATCCAGTCCTGCTTTGATGGGCAGCATCGTTGGTTCCATGTTTTTGCTATTGTGAATAGGGCTACAACAAACATGAGTGTGCAGGAATCTTTTTTGTAGAATGAGTTGAGTTCCTCCGGGTATATTCCCAGTAGGGGGATTGCAGGGTCATATGGAAGGTCAATTTCTAGTTCTTTCAGAAATCGCCACACTGTCTTCCAAAAAGGATGCATTAGTTTGCATTCCCACCAGCACTGTAGAAGTGTTCCTTTTTCTCCACATCCTCGCCAGCATCTGTTGCTGTTTGATTTATTAGTGATGACCATTCTTACTGGGGTTAGGTGGTATCTCAATGTGGTTTTGATTTGCATTTCTCTGATGATTAGTGAGGTTGAGCACTTTTTCATGTGTTCATTGGCTGTCCATATATCTTCTTTTGAGAAGTGTCTATTTATGTTTTTTGCCTACTTTTGAATGGGGCTGTTTGTTTTTTTCCTTTGAGTTATTTGTGGAGCCTAGATGTTAGTCCTTTGTCAGATATACAGTTGGCAAATATTTTTTCCATTCTGTGGGCTGTCTCCCTGCTCCCTTGATGGTTTCTTTTGCTTTGCAGAAGCTCGTCAGTTTGATGAGGTCCCACTTGTTATTTTATTTCTTATGGTATGGACACTTAGAGTTTTGATCAGGAATTGGTTGCCAATTCCAATTTCCATAAGGGTGTCTCCTGCATTTTCTAAGATTCTTATAGTTTAAGGTTTTACGTTCAGGTCTTTGATCCATTTAGAGTTAATTTTTATGTATGGTGATAGATAGGGATGCTGTTTCAATCTTCTGCATGTGATTAGTCAGTTTTCCCAGTACCATTCACTGAATAGGTTCTCCACTCCCCAGTGGTTGTTGTTGGAGGCTTTGTCAAAGATGAGTTGGTTGAATAATTGAGGCTTTGCTTCCGGAATCTCTATCCCGTTTCGTTGGTCTGTATACCTGTTCTTGTACCAATACCAGGTTGTTTTGATTATTGTAGCCTTATAGTAAAGTTTGAAGTCTGGAAGTGTGCTACCTCCTGCTTTGTTTCTTTCACTAAGGATTGTTTTGGCTATTCATAGTCGTTTATGTTTCCATGTGAATTTCTGTAAGGTCATTTCCAGGTCTGAGAATAATGATGTTGGTAATTTAATGGGTATTGCATTGAAGCTATAGATTGCCTTTAGTAGGATGGATGTTTTAATAATGTTGATTCTTCCTCTCCATGAGCATGGAATATTTTTCCATTTGTTTGTGTCTTCTTGGATTTCTTTGAGCAGTGTTTTGTAATTCTCATTGTAGAGGTCTTTTACTTCTCTGGTTAGAAAAATACCAAGGTATTTATTTTTTCTTTTTTTTGTGTGTGTGTGTGTGGCTATTGTGAATGGGATTGTGGTTTTAATTTTGTGCTCTGACTGCTTGTTGTTGGTGTATAAGAATGCAACTGTCTTTTGCACATTTATTTTGTACGCTGAGACTTTGCCAAAGTCCTTTATCAGTGCAAGCAGGATTTTGACAGATTCTCCTGGATTATCAAGGTATAGGATCATATCATCAGCAAAGAGGGATAACTTGACTTCCTCTTTTCCTATTTGGATACCCCTGATTTCCTTCTCTTGTCTAATTGCCTAGCTAGGACTTCCAACACAATGTTGAATAAGAGGGATGAGAGTGGGCAGCCTTGTCTTATTTCAGTTTTCAGGGGGAATGTTTCCAGTTTTTGTCCTTTCAGCAGTATGCTAGCTGTGGGTTTATCGTAAATGGCACTTAAAATTTTGAGGTATGTTCCTTCTATACCTAAGTGTTTGTGGGTTTTTATCAAGAAGGAATGCTGGATTTTATCAAAAGCTTTTTCTGCATCTAATGATACAATTATGTGGTTCTTGTTTTTACATCTGTTGATGTATTTAGATTCATTTATGGTCTTGCAGATGTTGAACCAGCCCTGCATCCTGGGAATGAAGCCTATTTAGTCATGGTGGATGATTTTTGAGATGTGTATTGATACCCAAATTGCTAGAATTTTGTTGAGGATTTTTGCATCTATGATCATAAGGGATATTGGCCTGTAGTTCTCTTTTTTTGTTGGATCTTTACCTGGTTTGGGTATCAATGTGATGTTAGCTTTATAAAATGATTTGGGGAGAATTCCATCTTTCTCAATTGTCTGGAATACTTTCAAAAGGATTGGTATCAGATCCTCCTTGTATGTTTTGCAGAATTCTTCTGAAAGCCATCCAGTACAGGACTTTTTTTTGTAAGTAGTTTTCTTATGACAGAGTCAATTTCCTGGGTTGTTATTGGTTTATTTAGTGTCTTAATATCTTCTCTTTTTTTAGTTTTCTATTAGTCAAACTCAACGTCTCCAATTCCTTGCACCATTATTTTATTTTTATTTTTATTTTTGAGTTGGAGTCTCGCTCTGTCACCCAGACTGGAGTGCAGTGGCCACTCCCAGCTACTGCAGCCTTGACCTGCTGGGCTCCGGCGATCCTTCCACCTCAGCCCTCCAAGTAGCTGGAACTACAGGCACGTGCTACCACACCCGGCTAATTTTTTGATTTATTGTAGAGATGAGGTCTCACCAAGTTGCCCAGGTGGGTCTCGAACCCACGGGCTCAGGCAATCCACTCACCTCAGCCTCCCAAGGCGCGGGATTACAGACTGAGCCACCAAGCCTGGCTACCTTGCACTATTATTAACCCAGTATTCTGAACCTCATATCATCTTGTGAACAACTCTTTAGTTTGTAATGTCTGTAACTGACATCCAAAATAAGTATTCCTGATATAATGTAACCAGCAAGTGCACCACATAGAATTTGTAATTTCCCTGTTCAAGAAAAATCAATCAATATGTGTCAACTAAGCACCCATAACAGTCAACCCATGCAAGCCATCATTAATATATAACAGATGTGTAAAGTCAGGTGGAACATTATTTGTAGAATCAGATTAAGGTATATGGAAGACGTCTAGAGTTTTTACAAGATGTACATCATGATGTATACTTATATGGTATAGTCTCAAGTTCAGGGGTGTAGGGAATGGTGCCCAAGAGGGCTGAGGAATCCATAAGAGAAGGTGTAGAACAGAGAAACCAGGGATATACTTTGAAGGATGCATAGGGCCTGTCTGTTTGGAATGGAGAGAATGACAACAAGAGAGTGCTGGTGTAGGAATAATGAGTAATAAATGAGGTCAGGGTTGGTGGGGTCATTTGTATGGTTAGAAATGGAAATATTTGAATTTATACTATAGCATTTCTAATACAACTTCCTTTCTCCCATTCTAAACATGTTTGGTTTTGCTAAAAAAAAATTCTAGGACTCAGGTTTCCATGGGTATTCATTTGGCAAGCTAACCCTTGATAAGGTACTAAGTGGATCTAAGAGAGTAATGCTAGAAGTCTCCTTAGGTAGCAATAGCAAATTTCAGGGGTGGTTTCCTGGATAACCAATTTCCTTTATTTCTAGCATGGGAATTTCAGGCAGTCCAGTGGGGGAGATGCTTTTGGATGGATGTGACTTTTGCTACATTTTAAATTATGTCATCTTGGGGACAAATGGTCCCAAAAGCAAAAACTCTAACACATATTTCTGATCCAATCGTAAGAACTTTTGTTCAGTTGTGACATCAAAGAATTTGTCTTTTAGAGTGGTCTTCTGCAACTTACCCTATTCATATTTATATTTCCAAAGTAGAGAAAGAAAATATAATTGAATAAGTCCAGGTAAATATATATTTGACTTCCAATCAGCCAGTAGGTCTGAATTGCCAGAGATTACTGAAGAGACACCATCAGACAATGCAATTTCCCTTAATAGAGACCATAACCTCAGAGTTGCTGCTTTTAAAAAAAATATTGTGCAATTAGCTTTTTTTTTCCCACCATGCTGTGCTCATAACTTCTGTGGAAACTTAAACATTATTCAATAGAACAATTTCCTGGAAAACCTTTTGAAAGTGATCACATACTCTGACCTTGCTCTGGTGCCCTGGGTCTGCCAGCATGCTGTTTTATTACCTCTGGAAGTTTTGGTGCCAAGAGACAGCAGAGGAGTTAGAGCTTAAAGAAAACTAGGTTCATAAAATAGTATCTGCCTCCTTTCAAGGAGGGAAACTGCCACTTTCAACTCTCAGTAATTTTATGTATCACTCCTCTTCTATCTTCATCAGTCAACCCTTCAGCTGGCCTACCCAGACGATGGGTAAAACATATAGATTGTTAACTCAAGAAATGACTACTGAAGTAATTTATTTCATACCTTTCTCATTACCAACAGGAAACCAAGGCCTGAAATGCCTAAATGTGGGAGAAACCAAGGATGCTATGATACTACTGTGACACAGTCACCAAACAATCAGAATAGAGCCCTGATGGTATCAATGTGCCACCAAATACCAAACTAGAGTGTACATCAGTACTATTTTAAGGAATAAAGAAAAAAATGGTGACTCTTATAATTGGGTTAAAGGAACTAGCTAATAAAATAATGGTAATTTTCTTTTAGCTATTGGTTCTTCTCTTTTTTGTCTTCTTTTCATCTTTTTTTTTTTTTTTTTTGCATTGTCTTCCTTGCCACTAATCCTTTGAAACCTCACTCTCCATTTGGCAGCCTGTGTCACCATTATTTATGTTGAGCTGTCTTCTGAGTTCAAGTGTGTATAGTCTTGCCAAAATTCTCAAGACTTTTTCTGTAGGTCCCTTTTCTAGCTTTTCGGGTTAAGTCCTGATTATGATTATAAAAGTAACTTGATCTGTGTGTCTACAGTTGTTCTCTAACGTACTCTATCCAAGATGAAAAAAAAACCCACAATATTTTAGGCCTGACTTTTATTATGGATTATTTTTTAAGTCTAAGATAGCCTTTTAGTTGCTTTCTTTCAAATTTATGAGATATTCTTTTATTGCTTCTATTGATAAAGTTGTTTGGAACCCCAGATCACAACTGGTAGATCAATGGAATAAAATTATGAGATAGAAGTGCACATTTGATTATTATTGATGCTGGTTAAAGCCTTAACTGTGACATGCAGTGGCATCATCACAGAAACGACAAACCTTAAAACTTCTTACTTTATGGCTGAATTTTGAGAGATGTGTTAAAAAAAAAAATCTAGGGAAGCACACATTCTTACTGGCCTCGTATATAATGAATGACATTCACATCTTCATTAAACATGTCTATCTCTATCTTTTCAACAGTATCTTGAAACTGTGTATACTATTTAGCATTTGTACACCACTGAGACAAATTACTTTCTGCTATGCTTGCTTGACTTTCTTTTTTTCTTACATGGACTTACAAATAAAGGTGGGTTCATCCCTAATGAACATGTGAGCCCTTTAGTAATTTCTCCCTTGAATCATTAACCATCCCTTCAATGTCTCAAGAAAAGTGTTTTGAGCATCTGTAATGTGCTAAGTCGCTTAAGAACAAAGATATACAAAGTTACATCCCTGATTATCTCTATACTTTCAAGATGCATGAAGTTTTATGTTTGAAGTTTCATGTTTTATGCTAAGAACGATGAGAGATATAAAGAATGAGGAGATTCAGTCTTACAGGTTGAAAAAGTGAAGGGCACAAGACCTGCCCTCATAAGGCAATTAGAAAATAAGTCAGTGTGATTGTGCTACATGGCAAGAACGTTTATAGAGGCCACTGACGATAAGGCTAGAGTTGATCTAATGTGTTTGGAGTACTTGGCCGAAGCACTGCAGGGGCAGTGATATCCTCATCAGAAGGAGAGGGAAAGGAAGAAGAGAACTCAGGGTAGGACTGGGGTCCAATTGAGAGATCTCCTGGATGATTAACATGGTTGCACAGAGATGAGGGCTTCAATGGTTCAACTAACTCTCAGGCAGACTTTTACTCCTCATGAAAATCTGAATTATCACCATAGAAAAAATACATCTACAATATTTAATCACTGAGTGTCCAGGAGAAGGTAAAGCCCGAGCAATAAGTAAGCCCAGATCTCCATAAAGCAACCTCTGGTGAGTGCCTGGGCCATGAAGCCAACCACAGGTGGCTGACCTCAACCAACCCTCCAACGATGTTTGTATTCTTACAGGTTTTCTCTGCCCTGAGTTTGCTCAGAGTATGCCTCTACCAACTACTTTCCAATTTTATTAACCTATTCCTGATTCATTGATTCAGGGTACCTTTTCATCTTCAGCTCTTTAGATTATTTATGAGGTCTAATTTATGGTGCAAAATTATACAGTGTTCCATACTTACAGCTTCTGAGGGAAAAAATTGCATTATACAAAACATTTCTTCTTTTCAGATAGGCCCAAATACCTCTACCCACGTTAGGGGTGGAGGTGGAGTACTAGAACGCTCTCCCAGGCCTCTGACTGTGGAAAGCTCAAGAGGAATTGTGGAGGGAGTGGAAAGATGACAAGCAAACAAATTACTCCTTTTAAATTCAGAGTTACCCAAATGGAGAGACATGGAGAGTTATAGCCTAACAATCCTTAAAAAAAAAATCATAAGTATGCTCATGTACTAACTAGTGAATTTTTCCATTAAAATTAAAATTAAATAGAAGGCCATGGTAAATTAGCCATTTCATTTCTCCTTCCAGATAAAGAAAAGGAGGCATTTTGTCACTCTTACTGTGGGTGCACTTCAGCCTTAATACATGCATTTATGTCTAGGGGGTCATTTATACTGTTGCCTGCTGGAGATTTTCTTCTTTCAACTTAGTAGGGAATATTTGTGATCTTTATTGCCCCAAATAAATCTACAAAATGCCTTTTGCTTGAGGCTCTTTATTTTAATTTCAGATAAATAAATCACATTAGGTTCCTAACTGTCATATTAAGATAAGCATGGATCTAAAAATAACAAGTGTGTTTTAAGCTAAATGTCTTCAGATGAAATAGTATAAATTTCTCTGGGTGACCCCCAAATTCTATTGATGTTGGAATATTTTCCAAAGTGTTTCCTATTAAAAACAATTTGGGAGTGTTTCTTGAAGAACATAAACCTGTTTACACTAGAAGTGTAATTATTTTAAAACCACATATGAGCCCACTTGTGCAATATTATTCAACTCAGACTTCTCGTGGCTACAGTAAATCTATCTTTCAAGTACTGATATTTCCTCAGTTATATTAGGGGGAAATTTATATATTTGTAGGTTAATCTAATGACTATCTACACAGTGGTTTATTTATTAACTATAAAGAGCTCTATACCCGAATTTCTCATCATCCTCCATACAGTTAGAGCCTAAGTCTTCAAGTCAAATCAAATTCAATCCATTCAGTAACTGGCACTTCATCTGCCCTCACTCCAATTCTGTTCCTACTCAAGATTTGATTTAAAACACCACCTCATCTGGGAAACTGTCTTTGAGCTTCTGAAGGGCAGAATCTCCTAAAATGTGCTTTACAAACCCCCCACCCCCAGTCTCGGTGGAATAGTCTTGATAAATGTGAATGTTTCTTGCAAATAAAGCTTAGAGTGAAGAGGATGGGATAAATCCCCAAGGTTTTAAATAGTTTATTTTATATTTATTAGATTAGGATCTAAATATATGCTCTTTAATGGACTACAATAGCCCTTTAAAAAAAGAATGGTGGGCAGATCTGATAAGAAACAGGAAATCAGGTATATGAAGTTGATGTAGGGTTTCAACCTGACCCAGAAAACTTAGGTTGAGACACTAGACACTCCTTAAGTAGACACACATATAGATCACATTAAGTCACCTAAGTAAACTATAGTGTTGATGAATCCTAAGGTGCAAGGTCTTTGGATTTGTTCTACTAACCTCTTGCTGCTGAACAAAAGTTGCCTGGAGATAGTGATAATACTTCATCAGTGGTTTTGGAGCTATGAGAAGAAGCCCAAACACTCCTTTGCTTCTCTAAAGCAGGACCAGCAGTATCTTTTGGTGTACAGCTTAGCCCACAGCCCTCCCTACCACTGTTCTGGGATGACATAACCATTGAAGCATGTGGCAATACCCAATTTCCAGAATCCTGGTTTATTCTCTCTTGTGCTGGGCAGAGGGCATGGCCGAGAGGCCAGACTCTTATCTTGGCAGGGGTCTGGGATTGTCTGCATCTTTCAAACAACCCCTGGTGGGTAATTGGGGAGTGACATTGACAGGTTTCAAAGGTGGCCCTGGGGCGTGCTTTTGCCCGAGAATACAGCTATGATTTAGAAATTCATCCCAAGGGTTGAGAAGAGGGAAAGATAATGCAAAGCTTGCTAGCCTTGCTCTCCTTTTGCCTCAGCGGGTGAGACAAGGATGCAGAACGGGAAACCATGCACTGTTATTGAGTTGGCATAGCGTGATGTTTTGCTTTCAGAGTTTTTATTGCTATTACAGTGCACTGCGCACTCTCTTTGTTTGCTACACATTCTATCCCCCCGGAGACAGCCTCTCTTTCTCTTGAAAGGATTTAAAAAACAAATCATAGTTCTTATTTTATTCGGTGTCCACCATTAAGAATTCATGCAGAGCAATTTTACTTGTTGCCAATTAAAATCTCCCAGTGGAGGTCTATGATTACAGCAAAGGCAACCTGTTTAATACTTGGCATCTCCTTAGTCTACATAAATTAACCCCATGAGGATAGAGGCATGATAATTCTTAAGATGGCTGGGTGATACAGTTCTAAGATCCAGGGTACATAGAAGGTAAATCTCCAAGAGGCTCTGAGCCTGACTCTGCTTAGGGTATATCTACTTTTGCTTCTTACCTCTATTTTACAACTACAAGAGAATTTCTAGATAACACAATACTAAAATCTTCTTTTCCTTAAGAATAGAACAATGGCATGTGGTCTCCCAACAGGTGATTTCTCCTGATTTTGAGCTGGAAGGAACTTCAGAGACACTCATGCCATTAACCTCTAGCCAAAAATGTATAGATACATCAAAATTATGGAGAACATGAATGAGTATTTGGACAGTGGATCATTTTATTTCAATGTCCACTCTACTTAGATAAGCAACATTTGAATCATGAGAACAAAGGCAGTTTCTACCATTTTTTCTTATTTCTTACTTTAGAGTAAGAATCGCATGCAAACAAGAAAGCAAAGGTGAGATTCTATTTTAAATAATTTTGGATATGCTAAAATCATCATTTTTTTTCTGGAAGGGATGAGCCTCAAAGGATCTTCTTATAACCAGGTATCTATACATGCTTTAAAATTAAGTTTTATTCCAGCTGGAGATATAGGAAACCATCATTTCTTGCCTTTGAGAAAGAGGAGTTTAGTGCTTTACTGGAACAGCATAGTTTGTAATCAATAGTTTAGACTCATGAATTTAGTATTGAGGCTTGGGGTGCCCCTCAGGAAAATGGTAAAGAATGTGGAGTTGGCTTTTCTACATGTTGACTTTCCACTTTTACCAACAATCTAGACTCCTAACTTTGCTAGCTGCGCTTTCACCAAGTCACCCACCCAATCCAGAATCAGTGAGGGCAGGGATGAGATATATATCTATAATTCGGATATCAACTAGATAGATCACTATTTCCCAAGGTATGTTCCTTGGGACCTTAGAATAAATGCTCCAAGAAAGATAGAATTGGGTTTTTTTAAAAGTCAAAAAGATATTTTATATCCTATATTTGCATATGTATAGACATATTAGCTATATTAATGGCTTTCAGAAATTCTGCAGTTAAAACAAAATATAATGGCTTTACCTAGAATTCTCCAAATTTATTTGACCATAGAACACCCTCATTTTTCTTAAAATATCTATAACATAGTGACATAGGGTATTGATGTTTTCTGGAATACACTTAGGAAAATGCTTGCGTAGATGACTAATTTAGATCACTAGTTCTCAATGAGGAGGGAACTGTTGGAACATGCCTGGAGCATTTTTGTTGTCACAACTAGGGGCATTACTGGCCGGTGAAAAAGGTAGGGATGATCCTAAATATTCTACAATACGCATGACAACCCCACCCCTGTAACAAAGAATTATCTGGTCCCAAATGTCAACAGTGCCTTTGCTGAGAAAGCCTAGTCCAGATACAGCTTGTTTAAAGGGGACTTAGAATCTATGGGTTAGCAGTTGGCATTCTGCATTCACTAGAGCTTGTTATTTGATTTTGACCATGCAGACCTATTTACTTATTCTTTATTAACTTACAGGCTTTTGATAACACTGTCACCAACTGGACTTATGAAAATCTGAAATGAATTCTTTAACATCTGTTTGAGTTACTGGCAAGTTGTTAGGCAATTTTGTTATAATAATCATTTCTGCTCATATGTTCTTTGAATCTTTCTATGATACATGTATTATATAGTTGTATCATTACACAATACCTGTTATCAAAAATAACATGTCTGTGTATGTTCTGTAAATGCAGTATGATATTCTAGACATTGTTTCATATAATCTCAGTGCTCAGTAATCTTAAATACTAGGTATATTGATACATTGTTTTCACAGATAAGGAAATTCAGTTTCAGAGATGTTATCCAACAATCAGTTTGGGCAGGCTAGACAAGCATCTCAGTCCCCAAAATCTCCAATCCAGACTTCATTTCTGCAGTATTATGCTGCTTCCGCTTTTTCATACATAATTTCATATTTGTGGCATGAAAGTAATTCCAATGCTGTGAGCACTCATGAATTCAATTTGTATTTTCCAACTGCCTGTTTATTCTAAACTCTTAATTTGAGGCTGCAAATGGATAAAGATTTTTATCACATGTTAGAAGACATTCTCAGCAGTTGTTTCTTACAGTGTTTCTTGTCAGTCACATATATATATAGCCAAATCAGAAATAGTAGCAAATGATACAAAATCAAGTACAAAAAATTCCTTTTCTCTAATACTAACTTTCCACATTAGAACAAAGAAAGGTACAGGAAATTATGGTTGTGTTTTAGCATCAACTACTATACACATTGTCTGTGTGTGTGTGTGTGTGTATGTGTGTCTGCATGTGTGTATGTGTTTAAATCAAGCAAGGAGATGCAGAACAAATTAAACCCACACCGACTTATACTCAGGTTCTAGATTCTGACTCTAGCATCTTCTTTAGTTGAATTCATGGTTTTCCTCTTTATAAAAGATTTATTGGTGTCAGATAAACAGTTGAATTAAAAGTCTACTCACTGCTAGACCATTACATTTGACCTCCACAAATTCCTTCCCAAATTGAAAACTCAGAGATAGATTATAGTTCTATTTCAGTAGACTACTAGACAGTACCCCAAAATAACTGGTTATCTTGAGAGTGTTATTACAATATATTTTTGTGTCACAGCAGATGGTTATGCTATAAGAAACAACTAAAATCTATTAAAGACAAATAGCCCCCTCCCTGAAGAAAAGGAAACATTTTAATCCTTGCACCCAATCCTTTATTATACCTTTAACTCTTGTCATTCAACAAGTGGCAATAAGAGTATGCCATCATGCTATTGATCAATCTCAAAGATGGTGGTCATAAATTAATGCTGAGCACAATTATTACTGGAAGATTTAAATATTCAAAACTTGTCTCTCTTGTAAGCTAGCTCAAGTATAAATGAAAGGCTATCAGATGATATCAGCAGCTATGATAAATAACCCATTCCATGACAACTGTAGCAGCCACAAATCAAAGGCATAATAAAATCAGAAAAGGAGCCTATATTAATTTATGGGAACATTTGTTTAATGTCAGGCAATCTGGTCATGCTTGTGTACATGACATGATTTCCCCATGATCCTCTGCACATTAGAGATTCTATCCTAACTCATGAATAAGCACTTAAAAATTTAATAATAACCAGAAAGGATTTCCTACAATGTTCACTGTCACTCATATACTTTTCACTAAAAACAATTTGGCTACAGTTGTAGTTATGATATTGTAATAACCATCATAAAGTCTGTCACTTTAAGTCAGTCAAGTCAAGTTTTGCTTGCAAAAATATAATCAAATGTAATTTCATGATTCAATGAATAGTATATAAATCTACTATTATTGGGGTTCATTTTCTTTCAATACTACCCATTTTCATTTTCTCACTGGTAGTTATTCTTATTATCCAAGTGTCATTATTGCCCTCTATTGTTATGCAAATAGAGCATTTTTATTAGCTCCTCTGACACTATATAAGGCTTTGCTTCTTCAGCAGTAATAATTCCATTTCTGAAGGAAAATAGAAGTGACTGTACACAAAATTCTAAGCTCTTACTTTATGTTAAGTCCATGCCTAAAATAGGATTTTAATTTAATCATATCTGGGAAGACCAAGTTTTTATTAGCTCCCTCAAGAAAGTATGCAAAATAGTCTTTTTCATGCAGGGTTTTTTGATTCAAAGAGCCTATGAAACCATTACTCCTTCACAGTGATGCACGTAAGATACACTTACTGACCAAATTAAACTCTAAATTTCTATCATCATATGTTATTCATCATTTTTTGTATATTTTTCTTTTGAAATATGGGCAAACAGAATATCCTACACAAATAGTTGAAATAAAATGTATCAGTTATATAGTTTAAAGATATATTTTCTAATAGATATATGGAGGATATAATTTTTAAAACACAACCATAAATACATTATTGTTGATTTTATTAATATAATATAGTGGTTCAAAAAAGGAAACCATCAAAACCAGGTTATAGCTCTCAAAAACAAATCTAGCAAATATTGCCTCAAGTTACATCAAATTAACTGATGTGTCCATTAATGTCAAACAGACTTAATTGAACTTTTGTTATATCCTACCAGCAGCTTTTCTATATCGAGGAATAGATATATTGCTGTAGCTAGATATCTGTTTTCTAGCAGAAAAACTAATATAAGATCAGAACAGATTAAAATATATAGCACTTTACCCAAGAACTAGAACACCTTAGAGAAGAAGAATTTCAAGGTTATTGGAATTTGTTAAAATGGTACATGAAGAGGAAGCAACATAGCCTGGGTGGAGCCCAGTGGCATTGAATTTGGATGAGGTTTGGCAAGAAAGCCACAGGATTAGTCAATATTATCTGCCATCTTTGTGTACAGAGAGACCACTCTCCTCTATGCCATGAGGAGAGGGACTTAGGCTTGATGAGAAGGTAATTATATGAAACAATTTGGGTACAATATGAGGCATCATGTAATTAATCACTAGCATATTTATGTCAAAAAGCAATAGGAATTTATAAAAAAAAAAATATATATATATACACATCAGTCCTAAAAAGCTAAATAATGATATCAAAACCATCTTTGCCAGTCTCAATTCCTAAGAGGCCCCAGGGAATGAATAACATGAGAATATGACTCTATTATATTAATCTACATTTCCAATATACCTGAACAAATATTCTGATACTTTCCTTAGTTAGTGTCAAAACTTACCATGTAGAACAAAAACTAAATGTTGGAAAACTACATGATAGCATTCTTAAAATATTCTCTTATAAGCCAGGCTCGGTGGCTCAGCCTGTAATCCCGCGCCTTTGGGAGGCTGAGGTGAGTGGATTGCCTGAGCCCGAGGGTTCGAGACCCACCTGGGTAACTTGGCGAGACCTCATCTCTACAATAAATCAAAAACAAATTAGCCGGGCGTGGTAGCGCGCGCCTGTAGTTCCAGCTACTTGGAAGGCTGAGGCGGAAGGATCGCCGGAGCCCAGCGGGTCGAGGCTGCGGTGGCCAGGAGTGGTCACTGCACTCCAGTCTGGGCAACAGAGTGAGACTCCAACTCAAAAAAAAAAAAATTCTCTTATAATATGAAGAGGAGTAGGGCTTTTAAGGGGAAATGTTCTATTTTTTAATTAGAAAAGAACTTAAATAATCTTTAACCAGGCAGGAATCATAGAATTTGGGTGCTATTTTCCACAACATTACAAGTTCGCCATTCCAAGACTACAGTGTCTTAGAATCACAACAGTTTGTAGCTAGACAAGGACGTAGTATACTCTCCAATCTGTCTGAGGTATCCTAGATCAACAAAACTGTGGAGGCTGCTGCCTTAGCAAACAAATGAGACTATGAACTTAACTCACCTCCAGAGACTTTTGTGTTGCTCCTCGAGTTGAGTTAGCAGGTGCTCTATGTATTTGTTGGAGTCCATGTATTCCTGCACAAACAGACAAGGACAAATTAAACTTCATTACAATAGTCACTAGAATTCTAAATCTCTGTCCTTATCTCAGTAAGGAATATTTTTGACAAGATAATCCCTATGTTTCTCCCAGGAATATATAGCACATTGCCCAAGAACTAGAACTCCTTAGGGAAGGAGAATTTCAAGGTTATTGGAATTTGTTAAAATGGTACATGAAGAGGAGGCAATATGGACTAGAAGGAGTCCAGTGGCGATGGATTTGGATGAGGTTTGAATGCCCCAGGATTAGTCAATATTTACCTACCATTTCTGTGTCTCTCCTCTATGCTCTGAGGAGTCTAGGAGCTCGAGCAGTCTATGCTTCTATGACTTACAATTGCAGATAAATACTATTTTCCCCATATTCTGTGATAGTTTCATAAACAAATCACTGAAGATAACTGGGGTTTTACTGAATCAGCATAAAAATCCTCTTATTCACAGAGAAAATAGCCTAAACCTTCATGACCATCTACACTGGGTTCTATGTTCTACTGTATAAACATCTTGCTGCGGACCTTACAAGAATAAAGTGAACAATACAGGTCTTGATTTTACTGGTCTTATGACCAATGTTTCTAAAAGCAATGTTTCTAAACTATATACAATGCTTTGTATATTATACCTATAACATATACCCCATATTCATTGGGCATTTGTGTACACTGATGGACATGTCCATTTTCCTTCATCTCCGCATATACACTTGAAACATTATATTTTCTTTTTTCCTTTATTCTTAGAAGATTAATCTTCAGTTTCTAAAATGACTTGAAAAGGTATGGTGTATCTTCTTCTATAGAAATGTGTATGTAAATAGATTTCTGTAAATCAAATTATTTTTCAAGAAACATGTCTAAAAAATGAAGAATTCATTTGTCATAAGAACTATGCAGAAAAATCCATAGGTTATTACAACTTAATTTGTGATTTCTGAAAATGAGGCTTATAAGCAATAAAGTTTCAATTGCTAACTTGGGGAAAGACAATATGTAAAATTTCTGATATTGTTTCATTATGAATCTGATATTTCTTTCCATTTCTGTTTAAGGGTTTAAACTACAGGCCTCTGCTTCTACATTTTGGCTCCCTTAGATGAAATAGTAGCAACGATTTCGATGTTAAGGCACCCATGAAAGTTGTTTCATTTCTATATATTTGAAGCGAACTGGGAGCTTTGATTAATAATGATATTTTTCTTTCTGAAATACAGATTTCTTACTAAATAATATGCATAATGTATTTCTCCAATAGGAGTATTCACTATAACATGGCAGGAGGTGGGGAGAAGTATAGGAGTTGATCTGATATAATGAAATGGGCCCACTCCTGAGTTTCTATGTAACCTTGAAAAAACCTTTTTACCTTCTGATATATTTATTAGACTAGGGGGTACACAAAGCCCTTGTCTAGCTGTCATAATTCTTAGGTTACAGATAATTAACTGAAATGTCTATTTTCAGGCGACTTCTGCATAGCTAGTTATTTTAACAAGAGTGCAGGGGTTGTTAAAAACAAAGCAGAAATCTGCTGTTACAGGAAGTTGCAACATGTGTGGTTATGGTTTTAAATGGCCCTGATCAAGGCAAAACCACGATTTAGAACACTCAACATGATTAAATACCCTAATTCTCAAATATTTCCAGTCAAAAAAATGTAAAGACATTGTTTTCAAGTAGAAATAAACATACGAATCTCAAAGTCACTCATTCATTCTTCATCTGACAACTATTTTTTAAACAACTGTTATATGCCAAGTGTTGCTCTAAGTACCATAGATACAGTCATAACTAAGAGGCGAAAAGCCACTGTCCTCAAGGGGCTTACATTCTGTCGAGGAAGACATAATAAATACGTGAGCAGATTAATTTCAGATTGGTTACATGCCATGGGGGAAATAAACAGGTGACAGGAAAGGCCTTGATTGGGAGGAGCAGCTGCTTCACATAAAGTCATCAGAAGAGAACTCTGAGCAAGTGATGCTTGAGCCAAGACTTGGAAGAGAGGCAGGCAAACCATATAGAGAAAAGGGGGCCAGAACTGAAGGCAGGAGAAATAGCACATGCAGAGATCCCCAAATGTGCTCTTTGAGGAACAGAAGGAAGCCAAAGGGGAGACTGGAAACAGGGATACTGAGGTATAGAGTCTAAAATGAAGTTGGAGAAGTAGGCAGGGAACAAATCGTGTGTATGTCTCAGAAAGCAGTATGGATGAAACCGATGGATTTGTTATTTTGTCCATTCCAATTAGCTCAAGTTAGAGGTTGAAGCTGAAAGTTATAGTGATATGATTAATACGATTTAGGATCAAAGAGACTTAGGTTCAAATCTTGCTTTTGATACTTACTAGCTATGTTCTCCTAGTCGAATTATACAATCTCATTAAGCCTTAATTTCCTCATCTTTATCAGAGGAATAAATAATGCTTAATTTATGGAGGTATTGAAGGATTAAATTAAATAGTTTAAGTATATGCTATCATATCTGCCAAATAGTAAGCATTGCCTTTTTCAGAGTATTATATGCCTCTTCTCAAAAGGTAGATTACTTTACAAGGTGAAGGCATTATTAATTTCTCTTCTTGTACCAAACTTCAAGACTTTTAAATATATTGCTCTCAGGTAGCAGTTGTTGAATGTTGGAATAGGCACTTAGGCAGACATTAATAATAATACAGATTTCCAACAGTTAAATGTAGCTGTCACTGAACTGTGGTGTAAAAACTATTTCAAATAACAATACCGGTTGCTTCGATTTAAACTAGCTTTACCCTATTTTTCATCAAATTAACTACGAGAACAAATCTTAAGCCACTTAACAATAGGAAACTAAGATTATGGATCCTCCATCCCCTACTACGAGGTCTGACAATGAAGTTTGCAAATTCATCCTAGAAAACATGCTACATACCTCACTGCTGAATACCACTATGGTCATTTTGAAGTACTCCCCTTGGGAAGCTATACACTGATGCCAGCACCTAGTCCACACATCAAAGCAATTTTGGAACTCTTTTTCTGGAATGACTATCAGAGCTGTCACTGCAAAATGTCAGAGTTTGAATTAGAGCAACGGACAAACATTAAACTTCTTGTTAAACTTGGCGAGAGTAGAAGTGAAATCAGGGACATGTTAGTCCAAGTTTTGGGACATAATGCCATGAAGAAAATGGCAGTGTACAAATGGAGTAAATGTTTTTCTGAGGGGAGAGAAAGCGGCACTGATGAAGAGGGGTCAGGATGGCCAGTAATGAGCAGGACTGATGAAAATGTTGCAACAATTTAATGAATTGTACCTCAAAATCGTCAGCTAACTGTGAGAAACATAGCAGACCAAATAAACATCAACAGGAAAATCTTAACTGAAAATCTTGGCATGAGAAAGTATGTGCAAAAACAGTCCTGAAGGAGCTCTTGTATCAGGGCAATGCACCAACTCACATAGTACTGTCTGTGAGGGAATTTTTAGTCAGTAAACAATTAACTATATTAGAGCACCTTCCCTGTTCACCTGATTTGACCCACAGTGACTTTTTTCTTTACCTGAAGATAAAGGAAATATTGGAAGGAAGACATTTTGATGACATGCAGAACATCGAGGATAATACAATGACAGCTCTCATGGCCATTCCAGAAAAAGAGTTCCAAAATTACTTTGACTTCCCAAGGAGATAGTGATATTCAGCAGTGAGGTATGTAGCACTTTTTCTAGGATGAGTTTATTAACTTAATTTTCAGACCTCACTAGCTTTATTTTTCTTTATGACACTCCTACTTCTAACATGCAATATATTTTACTTGGCTACTAGAATATTGCCACTTACCCCCACTTTCCAGCCCCCAATATAAGTCTAACAGAAATGGATTGTGAAAAAAAAAAAAGATGAAGCTTATATGTACTATTTGTCAAGTGAAACAATTTTTTCACTTTCTAAAGAACTTAGGAAATGCCCTCATACATTTATCATTTCTGGTCCTTGAACTGCAAAAGTTTAGTTACCTGTTGAGAAAGCCCTATGATTCTATAAGATTGAGATAGAATCATTCCCAGTGGGAATTTTATCTATCTCTTTGGAGTTTAACTTCAAATAAACATTGGAAGGTGGCATCAGTGGGGCTGGCAGTAGCAATGGAGGGGGTTATTCAGTGGAACTATAGTCACTAAGTAAAATGCTCCAAGAGCCTTGATAGCAAGTACATACTGGAGGTTATTGTACAGAGACTCCAATATTCCAATATGTCTGCACAGGCAGAAAGAAAATGTCTGGATAGATCCTTTCAGAATAAACTGAAAACAACAACCACGACATGGGACCCATGAAAAACTACGGTAGGACAAGAGAAAGAACATCATCCTCAATCATAGGAGAGAGAGTTCTTTGAAAAGTATTTAAAAGAAAGACACGAAAGCATTTTAGAAAGAGCCTTCATATGTTTACTAGTATCTAGAAAGATGTGGTCTCTCTGACATGTGGGCAGAAGGGCTTTTAAAAAAATGTTGAGATGAAAAGGTAGCAGAATTTGATTTTTAAAAGATAACAGGGTGAGCAGGAAAGATAAAACGACATAAAGATGGAGCTGAGTGAACTAAGAATTTCAAGGCAGCATGGATTGTAAAAGCAGAATTGAAACCTGCGTATTGCTATTCTGTGATTTTTATTATGAAGTGACTCCCCCATCATGAAATTGTGCTTCAGAGGAGAGCAGGCAATGGATTTTGGTGTATTAGCACTGAACCGGTCATTGATGAAAATCTACTTCTCAGTATCTCATTTGGGAAACAAATTCTCCATCTCAGACCAGGTACTTAAATAATCCTCTTCTCTTGTTTCTACAGTATAAATCAGTATATGTCTAATATCACTTAGTAAAGACAACATGCTGTATTCTGTGGGGAAAAACCACCTAGATCCACATTTCATGTCAATGTTGACTACTTGTAACACATTATTTATGAAAAAAATCTAAGTTTCCCTAGCCTTGCTTTGTCCAGCATGAAACTTCCTATCTCAATCAGACTTTATTAAAACTGTGCTTACTGACTTGAAGGACATCCTATTCTACTGGTTTTCCATATAACTACAAAACTCACATTAGATATGATAAATGGTAGAACTGACAGTGAAAACACACATATACATACAGTCTTGAGGAAGGCAAACTAAATCAGTAACTAAATTAAGAAATAAAGGATAAAGATGAAAATGAACAGAGACATGATTGATGATAAGGTCAGATAATACTGGTTTGTCTAACAATTATTGCTTTTGAATATCTGATAAGATTTGGGATATAAACAATAAACAAAGGAATAAAGACATATTCCATAATAGGATAAAAAAAGGGCTTGATTATGCACATCACAAAGGCTCATCAGCCAGGTGTGGTGGCTCAAGCCTGTAATCGCAGCACTTTGGGAGGCCGAGGTGAGAGGATTGCCTGCACCCAAGGGTTCGAGACCAGCCTGGGCAACTTGGTGAGACCTTGTCTCTACAATATATCAAAAATTAGCTGGGCATGGTAGCTCATGCCTGTAGGTCCGACTACTTGGGAGGCTGAGGCAGAAGGATCGCCTGAGCCCAGCAGGTTGATGCTGGGGTAGTCGTGAGCATACCACTGCACTCCAGCCTGGGCGACAGAGTGAGACTCCATCTCAAAAAAAACAAAAAACAAAACAGGGCTCATCATATTCCAGACAGAATTCATGGAAAACAATCCACACATCTACTGGCACAAGAGTTGAATAAACATAGTGAAGAAAAAAAGGAGACCTGTTAGAATGCTTACAGTCTAACAAGGAACAAAACCATATTGGCTCCATAGTTTCCAGTCACCCAAATGCCCATTAAAATTAGATACATAGACAAACTGTAAATATTATCCCAATGAAGTAGCTCCAGGATAAATAAAAGCAACAGAAAGATATTCTCAGGTGTTCATGAATTCATAGAATATAGCACCTGTTTCTTTAATTGAAAACTTAAAGCTACATGTGTTGGTAACTGAAAGGTACCTGTGTGCCAGATATGTACATACATACATGTGGATATATGCACATATCCAATATCTAAGCAATGAATTAAAAAATATGGGCCTCACAATATAAAAGGAAGGCTCAAAAGAAGTTAAGCCCGCCAAATAGTCTAAAACATAAAAATAAATTATAAAGTCAAATAAACTTAAAAATCCCCAAAGGAAAATGTAGAAAACACAACATGCATCCTTGTGATGGATAAAGGGAGGACAAGAAGGAAAGAAAAGGGGAAAGAGAAGGATATTCTCTTCTTAATTTGATCATTTTAAAAAAAATGCTTAAGTATAAGGGTGTGTTTTGCCTACATATATACAATTGGGGAATGTAAGCTGATAACATGTCATGACTTTAAAACATCCATGCACCTCTGATCCAGAAGCCCCCTCTCCAGAAGTCATCCTGAGGATATAATCACATTCAAGCAAATGACTCTCATCAAAATATATATGTGATAATATGAAGAAAAACTGAATATATCTTAATTTCCAAAAATATAGGAGTAATGAAAATAAACCATGCTTTATTCATTTGGATAAACATTCTTTAAAAACTTTGTAAATATTATATAAAAAATAGAAAACACAGTGTAATATAACGTGAAAGCAGAAAAGCTACATAGTACATCTTATCAGAATTTAGAAAATGTATACAAAAGTTTAAAAGCCAAATCAATATATGATAATAGTATAGGTTAATTTAATTTTCTTCAGAATACTTTTATTTTTCTATAGTTTTAAAATACTACGTGCTCACTATAAAAATTTAAGGCGATGGATATTATTTAGAAAAATATAGCCCCAGAAAATAATATCCACAAAGATTTTATTTTAATTACATTTTAGAAAGCTAGATATATACAATACCACAATAAAATAGTTTATTTTCTATTAATTTAAAGCTAAGTTGGTGTTTGAAACAATGAATCCCCTTTCTACTTGCCCTTGTCAGTGTTCTGATAACATTTCACTAACGTTAAGATTGGGGGGGAGTTCAGGGTGGGGGAACACCAAGTTACATCAAGTCATATTTGTAATGTTTTAAAAATTTTACAAAGGTGCGACATTAAAAAGACATCTGTTCCTTGGCTAAAACCTATGCAAATTAGAATCATTTTAGAAATGTATTTCAGAAAGTTTGCCTTTCACATCTTTTAATGCACATGTTTCAGGGCAATTAGTATGAAACATTTAAAGTGATTAGAGGTTTATAGATATACTGAACATTGCATATCTTTGTAGCATAAGCCCATTTAATTTGAGTCTCCTATTGTCTGAAATAGGTCAGTTCTGAGAGAGGCCCATTATAAATGAATTCTAAAGATGTGAGGATCTTATGTATCATTCATCTTAAATGGAGTTTAAAATATAATAGTATATCAAAGCTTGCAGAGGTCTCCAAATCCCTCCAAATAATCTCCATATTATAATCAGCATAACTTATGGCAGAGCTTGTGAAATCCTGCCAGCAATTTTGTGACTACTAACACAGAATTCCCAATTCACCTTTGGGCGAAGAAGCAACAATGAGGAGACCAGCTGTTCAAATCAACAGAAATATCATTAGATACAGGAATTTCCACAATTAGGAAATGACTAACTACCATAACACAATAATTTTTGAGGGCGGTATCACTTATTATCTTAATGAAAAGGTATATCTGCATGGTGACTGTAAAATACTAGAACAACATACCTACTTTGAGAATTATACAGACAAGGTAACAAAATAGAAAGGCGCCTCATACTTATTTGGCATTTGTACTGACATAAATTCTTCTAAGGAGACATTTTTTAAAAATTAAACACCACAAACAAATCAATGTAGGAGTCCCAGCTTTAACCGATTCATCCTGGTATGTTTGCTGTCTCTAATTCCTCTTTCCTATCTACTCTCACACAGTCACAACCTTGCTTCTAGGGCAAACTCTTCAGTGGAGTTGCTCCATTAGAGCCATCGATGGCCTCTGCAAGGTGGAATCTCATGATTTTGCTTGGTCCTTATCTTAAGACCAATGCCTGCAGCACTTGGCATTTTAAAGTCATACTCTCCTTCCCTGGTATTCTCTAAACAGATCTCCTGTGTCCTATCACTATGAGACCCAAGGAGGCCCCTTCCTCCCAATCACCCTCTTGAGGTGTAAACCTCTGTATCTGGCTCTTTGCTAAAAAGGTCTCTTTGGATGTGCCACACACTCTCCAAAGTATGTCTTCCTTCATTTCTGTATCCTTCAAAACCTATCATAACACTCAGAACATCACAAGTACTCAAAGATGTGCTAAGTAAATGAATGAGTGAATTAATTAGCTGGATATAGTCAGGCTCATAAGAGAATCTGAGATTGTTAGGCTACAAGTAGTCTCAGAACTTTATAATTAAAAAGGTTTTGATGATCATAGAGACAGTAGGCGGTTATGAGAAGATTTTGGAAACAATGCCCCACCCCAATCTCACACACCATTCAACACAACACTTCTGATAATGGATGTGTGGCGATTTCTCTCTATGTATCAAACAAACTATTCTCCAGCAGATACTAACTGAGTGGCCTATAATTTATTTCAATTCTGACATCATCTACCTGGAGATAGATGATGTCAACTTCAGATCCCTCAAGTTGAAGGCTCAGTCCCACAAGACTGTCCCCAACTTCAGAAGCCAATCACAAGGACTTTGGTAGACAGCCACCTCTAATTCTGACTAGCTATAAATCAGGATACCTACCACCTCCTTCTTGAGTTTGATTAATTTACTAACGTAGCTCACAGATCTCAGAGAAGCATTTTACATAGATTTACTCATTGATTATAAGTAATATTACAAATGAAACTGATAAACAGCCAGATAGAAGAGGTGCATAGGGCGAGATATGGGAGAAGGGGTGCAGAAGTTCCATGCTCTTTCCTGGCGCACCACCTCTAGGAACCTCCATGTGTTCCATGATCTAGAAGCTCCTCTAACCCAGCCCTTTTGGATTTTATGGAGGACTCACTATGTAGGCATGACTGATTAAATCATTGGTCTTTAGTCTCAACTCAGCATTCAGCTTGTCTTCCCTTCCCAGAGGCTGGGGAAAAGGGCTGAGAGTTCCAAACTTCTAATCACATGGTTGGCTTCCCTGACAATCAGCCCCATCCTGAGGCTATCTAGAAGCCCACCAGAGTCACGCTCCTATCACCTAAAAAATTCCAAGGGATTTAGGAACTCTGTGCCAGACGTCATCACTCAGGAAATTAGAAATGTTTGAGGAGCTTTGTGTCAGGAATCAAAGGTCAAAGACCAAACATTAGAACAAAAGATTCTCCTAGGACCCCTATCTACAAGGGTTTTTGGAGTTCTGTGCTAGGAACTAGGGAACAGAGACAGAGACCAAATTTATGTTTATTTTATAACACTATCACTGCAGTCTTCTAAAATTGCTATATACTCATATTTTTATTCTGCTGGTACAAACAAGGACTGGCATCCCAAAGACCAACTACTGATAATTTTGCAAAAGCAGTGTGTTTTTCTAATCCTGAAATTCTGAGGAAGAGTTAGGTGCATTGCTCATCTATGGCATGTAAGTCTTATTGGGCTGTCAAAGATTTCAACATAGTACAAAAGTCACAGCCCAAAAAATAAAAATAAATAAATGAAAAAAGTTACAACCAAAGTTTGCTGTCAGGTAGAGGGATAACTGATTGCATGATGACTAGCACACCCATAGATTGAAACATCTCTCTACAATCTCTGACGTATATGAAAATTTTATCAGTATGAATTAACAGTGATGGAATATCGACGTATCCCACATGTTGCCATTGAAAAGTCTTATGGTCTGCTATTTGGGATCAAGGCAGTAGACTAATGCAAATCAGACGATGAAAGCAGCTTAGCAGATCTTCACAGTAAAACACATCTCAATTTGTTGGAGACTGTCTAACTATCCCTTATCATGTATTTTTTCCCTTATTTATTATAAAAAATGTCCCCAGTTCTAGCTGAACACATTGTTCCTGAACTAGCGATTATGTTTTTTCCAGCTTCGATGCTGTTCAAAGGTGAACATGTGAGATGAACTGGAGAGGTGAGCAGAAATGGTGTTTGCAATATCCAGGGAATGTCCAGGGAATCCCCACCCTAGAGACATTGCTTGCTCATTATATGCTGAAATGGTGACGAGCTTGGGCCCAGAGACAGTACTTACATTGTTCTTAGAGCACCTGTCTACTAACCCCAGTCTTTGTGTCTTCCTTTGGCTCTTACATTAAAAAGAAATACATTTTTTATCTTATTTAAAATGCTTTATTCTGAGCTCTGTTCCTTACAAGTAATACAATAAACATTAGTCAATTCCTTTGAAAATTATCATGGCAAACAGTGAAATACTAAGTAGTCAATAACCACTTCCATATTACTTTATTGATTTAGTTTGTAGTCATTATAGTTTTCCAAAGCACTGTGGCACCTGTTCTCACTTGATCCTCACAACATCGTTGAGTCATGGCCTCTGTTTCCAGTTTAGAAAACTAATGCTCAGATTATGGCTAAGCAATTTGCTTAGAGTTAGACAGTAACAAACTTAAGAAATAGTCTCCTTTTGTTCAGTTCAGCACATTTCCCATGCCCATTGCCCTTCCCACAGCTAAACTGCCCTCAAAGTGGATTTTATATTGGTTTGGTGGAAACTAGCTGCAGAATGACCCCTTCCACCAAAGCCTTCCCCACCAATTTGTGGTATGTGTTGGAGGGTAAATCTGGCTTTATGCAAAGCCATAAAACAAAGTCAAGAAATAAACTTCCACATTCATACTTATGGACCATGTAAATTTGACTGTGGTTTCACTGTGATTTCTCTGCCCCAGTTCAAAGAGGACGAGGACAGAAATTAAGTTAGATTATTACATTTAGTACTCAAGTCTAATAATGAAATAAATCTACACACAAGTAAACACCTTTTAGTAACACCGAATTTGACAAAGATGCTATTAATAATGCTTAGATATTCTTTCTTAAGTAAAACAGTTATACTTAGTTTTTTTGTTTTTGTTTTTTTGAGTTAGAGTCTCACTCTGTCACCCAGGTTGGAGTGCAGTGGCATACTCACAGCCACCCCAGAGTTGACCTGCTGGACTCCAGCGATCCTTCTGCCTCAGCCTTCCAAGTAGCCAGAACTACAGGCATGGGCTACCATGCCCGGCTAATTTTTGATTTATTGTAGAGACAAGGTCTCTCCAAGCTGCCCAGGCTGGTCTCAAACCTGCGGATTCAGGCAATCAACTTGCCTCAGCCTCCCAAAGAGCTGGGATTACAGGCTGAGCCACCGAGCCTAGCCTTAATTTTAAGTGAAAAAGTGATTCTTGATTTTAAGCAGCCTGTACTATTTTCTTAAATATTGTTTTTATAGAAGTTTGGAAGATAAGCATATATTGGTCAAATGAAGGGATTTATTTAGGTGGAAAAAATAACTTCACTTATTTTAATGTTGTTGTTTCTAAAGTAGAAATAAAAAATAATTCCATCTGTCCTTCAGTTCTGCATGTCAGTAACTTATCATTAGTCAGCATGGCAGGGGACTGTATATATATATTTTAAAGTTATCATAAAAATATAAATGACATGGTTAGCAGAGTCCTCATTTCAGACTTCATTTTTGTTTTGATGGAGAAACACTGACTTATATGAGTAAAACGTCTTGGTTAGGTCCCCAGCTATTCTTTGTGAAATAATTTGGCCTTGAAAAGTTCAAAGACTAATTTAAATCCTAGTATTACACCAACACACAGCAGGAATTGACCAATAGATCTAATGCATCAATATACCATACTTTCACACATTTCCTTCTACCCAAATATTGGATCACAGAATGCTATTTCACTCACTACAGTATATCAGGGCCCCCTGAGCCTACTACTACCAATGTCCTTGAAAATCTGGCCAGTTATATTCTAATTTTCTCTCCTGTGACTCCTCATAGGACACCAGTGAAGCCAAGCTCCTTGCTTTTCCTGAACAGACTGAGACATGAATTCTTTGTGATCCCAGAACCTAGCATAGAACCTGCAAATAATAGGTGCCAAGAGGTCAAAGGCACCATGCTACCTACTATTAGAGCCTTAAGGTATTTCTAGCGGCTAGTGCACTTGAATAGGGTTGTAGCATCAAGTCGTGAGAACACATTTGCTTGCTCCTACTAATGGCTTCCTTCTGAGTCACCTGGAAGACTGGTTAAAACACAGATTATTGGACTCCAGCCCTAGAGTTTGATTTAGTGGGTGTGGGATGGAGCCTGAGAATTTGCATCTCTAACAAGCTCCCAGGTGATTCTGACGCTGCACGTCTGGGAATCTCTCTGCAATTACCGGCTCAGGGTAAATAATTCGCCCTGTTACTCGTCACTTTTCTCTTAAAGAGATTAATAAGGCCGTGTAAATAAGACCAGATGCAATTATTCTACACATGCAGAGGGCGCCAAAAAAATGTGTAAACATTTTAAGAGAGGAAAAAGACTGCATTAAAATCGTAATGCTCAATATATACTGATAAAAAAAGATGAACACAAGTCACACTTGACTTCTGCAATTATAACAGGTAATTGGTCAAACTGGCTACCATCAGCGTCCAGACACTTCTGAAAAGAACTTCAAAAACTAATACGTAGATAAAGGCTTAAAATGTGTAAAATTTTCTTGGCACCCTTGGTATTTTTGAGTGTTAATTATTTTCAGGCATTCTTCTAGACCTGGGGAATACAGCTGTGAATAATAGAGACAAGTTTCTGCCTTCATGAATATTTTTATTTTATTTTATCATTTTATTTATTTACTTATTTATTTATTTTTAGAGACGAGTTCTTGCTATGTTGCCCAGGCTGGTCTGGAAATCTGGGGCTCAAGCAATCTTCCTGCCTTGGCCTTCCAAAGTTCTGGGATTACAGGCAGGAGACACTGTGCCCAGCCCAAGTTTACATTTTTTGTGGGGGGGGGACAAGAAAAATAGGCGGAGGTAAGGGTCAAGTGGAGAAATTAAACAGAGATGGAGAAATGAAGGACTGAAGTATAGAAGGATAGAGTTTACATAGCCTGGTGCAAGGCCACATTGAAAAGACACTGGAGCAAAGGAAACAAGGAAACTAACTCAGGTCAGTACTCATTCTAGGCAGAGAGAGCAACTGCAATGATTTTGAGGCAGGAGTGTGCAGGCATGTTCCAGAAACAACATGGAGGCCAGTGTGACTGGAGTTCCAGATGGGTTCAGGGGAGGAGAGAGATCAGATGACCTTATAAGCCCTTGTAAGGATTTTGTCTTTTTTTTTCCCAATGAAGTAGGGAGCAATTGCAGTGGGATTCAATCTGAGGAGTTAAACGATTTCACTTATGTTTTTTTTTTCCTCTTTTAATTTGTATTTAAAATTGTGGGGTACAATTCAGGGCTAGGTGTACAAATATTTACAGTGCTGGTACCCTTATTGATGAGGTGTAACCCCCCTTCCCCAGACAGATATCGACTACTGTCAATCCCAACTCCCCACCCCCCTACTCACCCCATCTCCTCCCTACAGTTTCCCGCCACTTTCAATCCTTTTCTTACAGAAATACAGTAGTTGTTCAAGGTCCACTTATGAGTGAGAATTGCAATCCTCGGCTCTTTGTTTCTGTGAGAGATTACTCAGTATTATAAACTCTAATTCCATCCAGGTTGCTGTAGAATTCATGATTTTGTTCTTTATGGCTGCGTAGTATTCCATTGTGTATATGTACCACATTTTTTTTTTTGTAGCCAGTCCTCTTTAGCTGGGCAGCATGGTTGGTTCCATGTTCTTGCTATTGTGAACAATGCTGCAATAAACATATGTATGCAAGTATCTAAATGTAAAACCTCACTTAAGTTTTAAAAGGATCATTCTGGCTGTTGTTTGCTGCAGGGGTAAGAGGCAAGGGTAGGACCAGAAACAGAGAAACCAGTTGGAGGTTACTGGAAGGAGACCCTAGTCACTTCAACTAGGGAGGCCACAGGGAGAATCATGTTAAGTTGTTGGATTCAAGATGAGTTTGGAAGATAGAGGTGACAGAACTTCCTGATGGATTAAATATTGGCCGTGAGCTGGGCTCTGTGGCTCAGCCTGTAATCCCGTGCCTTTGGGAGGCTGAGGTGAGTGGATTGCCTGAGCCCGCGGGTTTGAGACCCGCCTGGGCAACTTGGC
>NW_007232825.1:827996-834427 GCF_000164805.1 Carlito syrichta
TGAGACTCCAACTCAAAAAAAAAAAAAAAATATGGGCCATGAAGAAAAAGAAGAATCGAAAATAGTGTTTGGTTTTTGGCTTACCATTTGGATAATGTGACATTCCCTGACAGAGGGAAGACAAAGGAAGGAGCAGGTTTGTGGAAGTAATGTTGAAAAAAACTGTTCTCCTTTGGGCAGTCAAGGTTGAGATGCCATTGCTAGATGGAAGAGTTGATGTCATGAGGCCATTAGTGCTCAGGAATCTGGGATTCCAGTGTGTGCGGATAGCATATGGAGCTATGACACTGAATGAGATTACTTGAGGAAGGAGCCATACCAAAGAGAAAAGGACCTTGTACTTGGAAGCTGGGGGGCGGGGGTGAGAAACCGGTAAATGAAGGAGAGTTCAGTGAAAGAAGACTAGAGACCAGTGTCCCTAAAGAAGGTGTTCTAAGAAGAGGGGAGTGTCAAGTACAATCAATGGTCAAGTCAGACAGATTCCCAAATTGACCAATGGTCAATGTAAAGACTATTAGTGACCGAACAAAATTGGCCAATGTAAAGGCTATCAGCGGCCGAACAAAAACAGTTTTAGTGGAAGAGCCTTTCCAAATATCTCATGAGGAAGGGCACAGGCCTAGAGAATAAAGAGGAAATGTGATGCCGGGGTAAAGAGAATAAGTAGAAACAAAGATTTTTCAGAAAAATGCCACAAATATCATGTGTTTCCTAAAGTTCAGTGTGCCTGAGAGGCTGTGGAGGCACTAGGGAAAATGGAAGATTCCAGGTCCCATCACAGAGATTCGGGTTCAGTAATTCTGGGAATAAGCCAGGACTCAGAGATCAAACTTTAACAAGAACTTGGAGGATGATGTTGCCAGTTCTTCTTGGAGGACTTTTGGTGAATATTCTTACAAATATTGGTTTTGGTAATTTCTAAAGGCTTGACCCACTGCCACTGCTGTCACCATGCAATCAGCAAACCAAACGTTTTTCTGAAACACCTGCAATACCTATTCTTTCAAGGTGAGTCAGGGTCTTGGAGTCTCTTGACATACAGTTGTTATCAGGGAAGAAGACTGTAAACATGAAGATATTTTAGACGGGCAGCAGATGGTTGCTCGGGTCTCATATTGGATCTAGGAACTCTTCTAGGAAGCTTGGGCTTCCTATCCCAGGAAGATAACTTTTGCCACACAAGAGGGTTATCAAATTGTTTTGATTTCCTATTCATCCTTTAGAGACTTCCCTCAAGAAATAGGCTATTTCCTTCCAGGTGAGGGGAATTATACACTTACGTACTACCACATAAACCTTGCTTGGATTTTATCTTCTAAGCCAGAAAGCATTCACAGATTTGAGTGTGTTGCCTGTTAAGCTACATTTCTCACTTGTAGGTGCCGAACATAAATCACACTAGAGGAAAGAATATTCCCCCTAAAGTGAAGTATTTCAGACTCTCTCTACTGCCTCTGGGTGGGGATGGATGGTACTCAGGATTTGATAACATTCATGTCTCTAGTTTCATGGTAAAAATGTGAAGACAGAAATAATAGACCTAATCTGAGTTTCCCTTGCTCTCATGTGACTACAGGCAATTGTTTTTATAAAGCACTTGAATACTGTCTGACTCATTTTGGTGAAGAGAAACACTAGATGTCTTATTGGATTTTCTTTTTGTTGCCTGTTCAACAAAAAGGCAACAGAATGTACCGCTTTACTACAAGTGGCCACCATGTTTTCCTCTTACCCCTAAATCTGGTCTCTAAAAGATATATTACAGGAGACTATGGGTGTCCCCTTGCCACAGACCTCAGGAAATTAAGGATGGCACTCCTGAAGACATATGTCCTCCTCTGAGCAACCGTCTCAGACCCAATATTCTGCAGGGTATATACGTCCTCGCGCCAACACAAAGAATACAGCTGTTTCATTAATGCAAAATATGAAAGCAAACCAAAAGTCATAAAGAATTTTGGAAGTCAGAAAGAAGGCTCAATTTGATTGTCAAAAACTGCAAAACCACAGCCCAAAACATTCCCAGAAGAAAGTTACCATGAAAATAAAGACTAAACCTGAAAAACTCCAAGCTCAGACTGAACATAAAAAGAATAGGAGAAACCTCTTGGGCACTCATCTGTGTCATTGATTTAAATGGGTATTCTGTGGCCAGCCTTCCCAACCCACCCCCCACTGCAACACACTAAAGAACAAGTAATGGGAGAATTTGAACTTGGTATAAAAAAGAACCATCCTCTACTGAGGATTAGTTTAATCTTGGAGAGGCTGGGCTATGAATCTGGGTTGGGGCTTTAGGATTGGGTTCTGTGCAGGTGTTGAGGGGTTGGAATTTACTGGTGCCTCTGAAGCAGATGCTACAGGCCTATTGGCTAGAACTTGCTCCCCAGTCCGGGCTGTCGTCACGGAGGGCTTATGATGTAATGGGGAGAGCCCTGTGTCCTTCCCCAGCTTGAAAGACACCAACTCTACAGAAAGACACTTTGCTCCCAAGGACTGGTTAGCTGGAATTTCAATATGGTCCCCTACACCAAGACCAGGACAGGCAAAATGGGCATAGGTAATAAGCAGGATACATCTGGCTGTCACTTTATTTTCTGATTTCTTTTGAGTTGGGTCTCACTGTGTTGCCGGGGCTAGAATGCAGTGACACGAACAGGGCTCACTGCAGCCTCCACCTTCTGGTTCAGGCAATCCTCCCATCTCAGCCTCCCAAGGAGCTGTGACTACAGGCATGAGCCACTACACCTGGCAAATTTTTAAATTTTTTGTAGAAATAGGGTCTTACTATGTTGCCCAAGCTGATCTTGAACTCCTGAGCTCAAGCGATCCTCCTGCCTCGGCCTCCCAAAGTACTGGGATTACAGGCATGAGCCACCACACCTGGCCCATTTTCAGATCTGACCTTGAAAAGAACAACTTGGAACTAAAGGGTAGGAGAATAAGAGGGTGGCCACTCTTTGGGCAATGCGCCTCTGCCTCCTGAAAACAAAAAGATCCCACTGGGGGACTGTGTACTATTTTCACTGGGCAGCCTCTCTTTCTAGTTTGTGGTCTTAGCCAGAACATGGCAAAGGGCAATAATGGGGAAATAGGCACTCCTGAGACTAGAGAACCATTTTCTCCTTCAACTTTTCCTCCAGAAACTCTGAGCCTATGTCACATTTGATTCGTCTATCAGGATAAACAGCTTTCAGAACAATCATGCCTATGGAATCAACTACTAATCATACAGGAGACATTTCAGCATGGTTTTAGAAGATGGAGAAGAAGGATTTATGAAGTAAAAGGCACCCACACCTTCAAAATAAAATCAGTAGCAAACATTTCCCTTTTTTCCAACAAACAGACTGAAGTTAAATACAATCTGTTTCTTGGCATCCTCCACCCTCAACTTTAGCTTGTTATATGTGAAGCAGTTTGAGATTATTCTCAGAAGTGCCCCAAATGTCTTGTGGAAGAAAATGATGACCACTCCTCTGATTAAAAACTGCTTTTATTGGTGGTAACCTGGAGGGCTGATACAACCTGGAGTAAACAGTGCTGTTCTCTTGTTTGAAAGGTAATTAAAAAGCCATGTTGCTCTGACAGTGGAGAGTCTGATTCAGGAGAAAAGTTTTTTCTCTCTTGAGGGTCCAGACAAATTAAATATGTGATGGAATATGGCTATGAGAGTCTTTGAACCTTCCCACTGGAAAATCTAGAGGGAAATGTGATGCACAGCAACTTTTAATTTAGAGAGATCCTGTACTCAAAGCCCCTGTCTCTGTACCAGTTCTCTAGGAACGGTGGTGGGCAGTGTTGTAACATAGCTACTCTGCACAGCCCATCAGCTGACCACTTACTGGCATGCCCCTCTTGGTTCTGCCTGGACTGACCAAAATGATACCCTTAAGCCTCAGATAGACACCCACTTCACAAAGACACAGTCCCTGATAAGTAGGATCAAAGGCAATGGCTCTCTCAGTGTAGTCCTCTGACTGGCAATTTAGCATCACCTGCAAGCTGGTTAGAAATGCAAACTCTCTGGCCTTTTTCCAGGCCCCTTGAACTCTGGAGGTGGAGGGGCCCAACAATCTGTTTTTAGCAAACCTCCTAGGTGATTCTGATCTCACCAAGCCTTGAGAATGACTGCTCAATAGTCAAATTAACCCATCCTCATTATAATCATTCATTCTCCATGTGCGAGCGACCCCTCCCTATTTTCAAGATTAATCATTTGATTCACATCAAACATATAGCTACTGAATTTTAGTTGCCATCAGCTTTGATGAACAATTCAAGGTTTCTTTTTAATACATGCCAATTTTGAGGGTAAAGGGCTGGAAATCAGTCCTTGCATCAGGTGAAAAACACAAGTTTAATTAAAATACTCCAAAACCAGCAATAGCTGCCCTGCTGTGCAATAGAAACCTACATTTGTACTTAATGATGTAGGTGCCATTTGAAAGATCGGTATGATAAATATGATGCAGGTGCACCTGGTATGTTACTTTTAAAAGGTATCTGCTCTCAAAGCCTTGAGCAGTTAAAACTATTCATTGAGTGGACTGTACCCTATGTGGGATCTGAAGAGATGTAAGTAAGTGCTTTGTATTGGGACATTCACCCAGGACAGGAATTCCATTTTTAAATATACATATTTGAGATAGCAATGCAGACAGTTTACTCACCAGTGGATAGTCATCTAACTATTCCAATACTTATTTTTGATGAAAATCAGCCACTCTTAGACAAGGCAGATGTGTTAAATCAATTTAGGAAGGCAATTTACTATGATGAGGTTCTTAACGAGTCAAAAAGAACATCAGGAAATTTATGCAAATATTTTTGGGAATTTGTTCTGAGTATGCAAATGCCACATAATTAGTTATCATGCTTTTCATGCAAAATTAAATTTGTTATAATAACGAATCTCACTCAAGAATAAAGATAGTTAACATGAAAAGCACCCTCATTTTTATGTCTGAAAGGCTGTAAATTGAGGGTAAACTGCAGGTGAATCTAATTCCAGTCCTCAGTATTGTTATTCATTCAGGTCAGACAAAATCACCTGCAACAAGAGGCGGATGGGTTCTCTAACTCTGGACAGCACTTGCAGGGATGCAAGAATCACAAGAAGTAGAAGCAATGGAGCATTCTTCTGCTTTTTGGACTAGGCTGTCTCAGCGACCATTAACCAGAAATCCTTTTAGCCTCTAATTATTTTGGAGGGCCTCAGTGCTATCATTTAATATTTACCAGAATAACAAAGCTAAGCTGCTGTTTTGGAATATCTCTAAAGTCTAATTACCTCTCTGTATCTGCCTGCCCCAGACTGACAAGTTGGAATTTAGACTTCCAGCGTGCTGGCTCTCCCTGCCTCCCTCTGTAAATCTCCCCACTGGTAGGGGAACTCTCTGGACCCCTCTTGCTGTGTATGCTGTGTTGCTGGGAAACACAAGAATTAGGACCTTTGCCTCCTGGCCACTTGACCTGTCTAGGACTGATACATGTCCCATAGTACGAAATTTCCAGTAATGATAGTAGAGAAGTCCTGAGCAAACTCAGATGAGTGGATCATTCTGCTATAATCAAGCTTTCCTCATGACCCCTAGCCTATGTGCCCATGGCTCATCACTGGGCATCAGTTTTTCTACATATGCTCCAAATTCCTCACTGGGAATGGGCGCCACCCTAACGCCAAGAGTCACTTTTGCTCATTCACTATCCACTACAGAAGAGATGCCCCTTCCAGTAAGCCCAATCACTGACCCACGTCTTGCTCTATCCCAGGTGGGCTGCTATGGAATAAAGGAGTTTCTATCAGGCTGAGGACTCACTCTGAGAGGCTCCTACTGTCAATCCCCCCAGAATGGATCCCCAAAGATATCAGTTCGCATCATAGCCATTCCCTTCGCCCTACCCTACACTGTTATTAGAACTCAGGGCCCTTCAGCAAGACCAGCCCTTTAACCTAGTAAAGCTCCGTTATATTCTTGATTTACAGCTACTTCACAATGGGTCATGGGTCATTGCTGAGGTCTTGGTTTTATCACTTAAAAATACCTTGCCACCGATTACTTCAAATGAATGCTGTACTTTTTGCACATTTGTGTTGTCTTTTCTCAGATGACCACAAAACACTTGCTCTAGAATCTAGTTGTCGAGCATTTTGCCATATTTAGCATTAAGTATACAGTGACAAAACCGGGTGTTAGTAGCATGCTTCTAGTAAAGAGGAACCCGAGGCCATACTAAAACTAGGAGGAGACTTCCATATTTGAATGCCACATCTATCCCTTAGGCTGAAAAGACAGACATGGTAGAGACTTTTTTCTTTTTGAGTTGGAGTCTCACTCTGTCACCCAGACTGGAGTGCAGTGGCCGCTCCCGGCCACCACAGCCTTGACCTGCTGGGCTCCGGCGATCCTTCCGCCTCACCCTTCCCA
>NW_007232825.1:834447-872819 GCF_000164805.1 Carlito syrichta
CTCGCCTGCCCAGGCGGGTCTCGAACCCGCGGGCTCAGGCAATCCACTCACCTCAGCCGCCCAAAGGCGCGGGATTACAGGCTGAGCCACCGAGGCCGACTGAGATGTTTTGTAAGAGAAGAGAAAAGGGGGAAATGAATGCCTGGCTGCCCATACAGACATCCAGGTTTCTGTTGAGGCGGGCTGTTAAAACACCTGACCTCTTTGGTTTCATCAGCTCAATCACCTTGTTCCTGCTGTATCCCAGCTCAATAACTCAATATTCCCTGTCCATCTACACTGCATTTAACCCTTTTCCTCACCAGCCCACTTATACTCAAAGACAAGCCAAAACAAAACAAGATGATAGCCAGCTGCACTCCCAATGAAACATTATTAATTTAAACCACTTTTCATTTGCTAGTACTGCCTTCTCAACTGTGTGCCTTGTCTTAGTCCAACATTAAACTTAAATAGCTGAAACTTAATATTCCTGCAACTTAGCCTACCTAAAAAATTATATTCCCATCAAATCGGCATGTTTCCAGTTTTTATACATTTACTACTTTGTCTCATGATGTCATTTTGTAAAGTGTCATCCCTTCATGTCATTTTTGTAAAGTCCATCTTACATATATAAGGTTTGTGTAGCAGAAAGCCAACAGACTTGATTAAATAGGTATAGTCTTTCTAATCTGTGAAAACATCAGGAAAGTCATCAAATATTTTTGTATCCATTATGCAAATATTACTCTGCTGTAGATATCGTCATCAGTCTACGAGGATGAGATAAAAAATAGAGGCGGGAAAGTTACATATAGTAAGTTAGTTATACAGACATCTTACAACAAAAATGTATCGTTGTAACTGTGACTGAGATACACAGGCAGGTAAATATCAAGACTTAAGACAGCTTGTGGGAAACTAATTTATGAACTACATTTACTTTAAAACTTTATTTTCAACACTCTGACATAAGGTTTGTTCAATTATCTTTTATAACGCATTAATACAAGAAGTACTTTTATCTCCATTTTACTGCTAGGAAACCTGGGCTCATAGAATTCAAGTAAATACATTTGGGTACCTGAAAACAAATTGTTACATTCAATCATCAAATATAAAATTTGAAGAGTTATCTCTTTTTTCAGTAGTTTTCACTGCCCATACAGAATATTCTTCTAAAAATGGCATTTGAGATCCCAAGGTATCAGATTCTTTTAAGACACATAACAAGCTACAAAGGCCTCAGCTCCTTTGGGTCTCTTTCTTTCTTTTCTTTTTTATTTTTTTGAGTTGGAGTCTCACTCTGTCGCCCAGACCCGTTGGGTTCATGGCGATCCTTCCGCCTCAGCCTTCCAAGTAGCTGGAACTATAGTCGCGTGCTACCACGCCTGGCTAATTTTTTTATTATTTATTGTAGAGATGAGGTCTCACCAAGTTGCCCAGGCGAGTCTTGAACCCACGGGCTCAGGCAATCCACTCACCTCAGCCTCCCAAGGCGCGGGATTACAGGCTGAGCCACCGAGCCCGGCTCTCTTTCTTTCTTTATAAAATGAGGAGGTAGGCCCAGGTCAGTGGTTAGCAAACTTCAGCTAACTAGAATCACCTGGAAGGCTTCTTAAACCAGATTGCCTGCTACTCGCCCCCACTGTGTTTCTGATTCAGCATATTTGGGGAACACCTGAGACTCTGCATTTCTAACAAGTTCCCAGGTGATACACATGTTGATGCTGCTGACCCAGGGACCCATTCTGAGAACTGTTGGACTGGTCCTTAAGACCTTTAAGGTTTTGAATATGGAAAGACTTAATATTTTTAACCTCTAGATGAGCTGCAAATAAGTGTTCATTCATTTATCCATCTACCTGTCCTTCTAGCTACTCATTCAAGCAATGAACATTTGTTCATTTGTGAATGTTGCAAGTATGCTTTCACATAGTTCCCACTTTGGTTGAAGGTAGAGGAAATAGGCCTAATATGATGGCTCAAGTCTGTAATTCCAGAATTTTGAGAGGACAAGGCAGAAGGACTGCGTGAGCCTAGGAGTTCAAGACCAGCCTGGGCAAAACAGTGGGACCTCATCTCTACTATAAAAATTAAAAATTTAGCTGGATGTGGTGGCACATGCCTGTAGTCCCAGTTACTCGGGAGGCCGAAGGAGAAGGATAGCCTAAGCCTGCTCATAGCCATCACAGCCTCGACCTGGGCTCAGGCGATCCTTCTACCTCAGCCTTCCAAGTAGCTGGAACTACAGATAAGGTCTTGCCAAGTTGTCCAGGCTGATCTTGAACCCGTGGGCTCAGGCAATCCTCTCACCTCAGCCTCCCAAAGTGCTGGGATTATAGATGTGAGACACCACCCTTGGCCAAAACAACTTTTAAATGTATATAATTTATGGACATTTGACAGTTTTCTTTAACTCCATTATTGTGATCAAATGAAACCAGGAAAAATCAATTAAATCAGGAAAAGCATGTAAAAATGATTAACAGAGTGTCTGACACAAAGGAAGGACTCAGCCAACATTAACTACATGAGTAATCAAAACACAATCTATGTATACAATCTCACTTTTGCCGCTCACATTTTTATTACAGCTGCTAGTATCTCTCTTGTTTCAGCATTTTCCCCCTTATGCTTTGTTGGAGCTGCTTATGAGGTCAGCAAGTGGATCAAGATCATGCTGAGGAAGGAAAGTGCTGGGTTAAAGGGAAGGGAAGGATGATTGTATACAAATGATACAACGGATTCTTAACACGATGAGTTACTGATAAAAAGCAAAACCCCTGCCCTTCACAGAGTGTACCAGCTCTCATTTAGTGCCAACCATGCCTCAAGGCACACTTTTCTCCTGTGCCATCTCACTCCTTAGCATACAGTTGGGGCAGGGGTAGAGGCAGCATTGGTAGAAAAATAAATGGACAAGAATTGTCTGGGGAATCTGACAGAGAGGTAAATTACACTTAATCACTATCCCAGCCAGAATTGCATTTTTAAAGGCTAGGGTTCTGTGGACACTTGTTATACATACATACATACATAGATACATACATACATACATACATCCCTAATGCTTTTCTACAAGACCCAAGCCTTTGGTTGAGCTCAGCTTCTTCATGTGAGAAGTGTTTGTCCCACCCAGTACCTGCCATCAGCAATTTGAACATATGCCCAAAGCAACTTCCAAAACTCTTCTGGAGATGGCACAAAGACATCCTAGTTATGTGAGATAGATCCTGAGCTCCAGACAGAGCTCCTGATTTGCAGGTTCAGCTTCTAAAATTACCTGCCCTCACATGCAGCCTTTGACCCCTGAAAGTTTCCAAACTGCAACCAAAGTTTGAAATGAAAACTTTAAGAAGAAGGCTGGACTGCATGAAATTTAACTTACCTATCCCTGCACAAACCAGAATTGAATGAGGAACAAACCAGGCCTCCTATGCTGATGAATTCCACCCCAGGGTTGGCTCAAGAGAATCGTGAAGAAACACCCCACTTTGAGAGGCAGCAGGACTGAGTGGCAGTTAGGTTTCTCTGAGGCTTATTTTATGACAGCAAAAATGACTCACTGAGAAAATCTTTTTAAAATATTTACTTGGAATTACACAAAAAATATTTTAAGGATTTTTTTTTCAGAAGTAGGAAAGTCTGTTTCACAGCTGACTGAGTCAGACTGAATGGCCAGAAAGACTTCTGGAAAATTTCAGTCTCTCTGTAACTTTCATGATTATGTGGCTAGGAGATGTGCTTCCAAAACCAAGGCAGGCTGGTGAGGCACAAAGAGAAATTTCCAGAATTTCTTCTAAAGTGTTCATTTGGGTGTCACAAAGAAGGCTTGATTTTAGTCATATAGAAGAATTTGTTACAGAGTCACACATAAGCATCAGTTATAACCAAGACAAAAAGAATATATTTTAAAACACATACTGTATGCCAAGCACTTTGAAAATTCATTCATTTGATTATTCACTCTGCAAACTCTGCTAAGCACCTGTTATACGTAGTGCTAGGAGCTCTTAGATATAACAGTGAGGAAAACAGACAAGTCCCCTTCCATCACTGCCATATTCAATCTTTATAAGTAACTGGGAGGGAGGAAAGCACTGCGGTCTTAGTTTATACAGAACTATAGCTTAGTGTTTAAGCCAGCTGGTAAGAGAGAAAGCCAGCAAAACTTGAACCAGGATTTGGTATCACTAAAGTGTGCACTCTAGCCTTTGAGAAAAGATGGATCCAAATATAAGGAAAGGTCAAAGCCAGGCAACTACAGCTTGTGAAGATAGCATTTATATATTCCCCTGAGTGTCTATAAACCTGAGAATAAGGTACCCTTCTAGCATAAACTGGCATTCCTTCTTAGTACAGGGACTTTGAGATGATGCTTCCTAAAGGATTTTCATGTCCTATAACTCTCTTTTATTACTTCAATCCTAGCCTGCCTAAGTGCTTGCATCCCTAGATTCTACAGCATCACTCTATATGGGTTTTAGGAGTTACATTGCTCAAAGTTATTGGTAGGTGCATGCACTGGATATTTGTTATTTTGGAAGACATCAAGCCCCCTTCCCTGGGGGCATCCTTCTATCCCGGCTTTGTGGCACTCTCTCCCCACTCCCAGGGTGGAGCTTGTGACCTGAATGAAAGCCAGTTAACACATCATGGTCACCTGGAGATGTCAACTGGTTCAACGATGGGCGCCAGACCCAATCAGAACCAATGAGACTAACATATGAATGGCATCTTCTCTGCTACCCTCAGCCTACCATGCTCAGTATTTGTTATAGCTGTTGTACTACCTGGGTCCATCACACATTGCCTTTTGACTGCCTTGCTGCTTCTACTAAAGCCTGAAATGCTCATTTTTGCCTGATTTCATTAATAAGAAACTGCTGATAGTGTGTGCTAGAGTTGGTAAAGGTGAAACCACCCAAGTGGCCATCACTACAGGGATAACAATGATACCTCCTTTAATCAATTACAGTTAATAAATAAAGAAAGCCGGCCAGGCACAGTGGCTCATACCAGTAATCCCAGCACTTTGGGAGGCTGAGGCAGGAGGATTGCATGAGCCCTGGAGTTTGGGACCAGCCTGGGCAACATAGTGAGACCTCATCTCTAAAAAATAATTTTTTAAAAAATTAGCTGGGCATGGTAGTGTGCACCTATGTCCCAACTATTTGAGAGGCTGAAGCAGAAGGATCGTCCGAGCCCAGGAAGTCAAGGTTGTGGTGAGCCATGATCATACCAATGCACCTCAGCCTGGGTGACAGAATGAGATCTGACCCCCAAAAAATAAAATAATAAATAAATAAATAATTACAATTAATTAAAAATAAAAGCACACAGCTCTCTTCTTTAAATTATTCTAGATGGTGAGACACCTTAGGGATAAATTGCTCAGCTTTCTGGCAACAGAACAGCAACTCCTCAGCATATCCTCAAATGAAAAACAGCAAAGACTGCCACAGAGTGGGCAAATTGGGGACAATGAAAACAGGGGTCCAGAAACAGCAGAGAACTGGTCCCTTCCCTTGGAGACATTTTCCAGCTGTTCATTGGAAATACTTTTCAGAAACCTGGAATTCTTGACATTATGGTTATTAATATTAAGAACCCTATCATCCCACTCCCCCATCTCCACTGACATCTACCCCATTTCTCATGACCTGGCTGTGACATCACCCGCAGATTGACTGACAACTTATCTTTCATTCCTCTTCCTGCCTAAAGTCAAAGGGACCCTGGCTGCTCACAGTGGAGTGCATACACCAGAAACGTCAGCATTTCCTGGGTGCTTATTAGAAAGAATCTCAGATTCCACCTCAGACCTATTAAATCAGAATCTGCTTCTAACAGCAGCTGATGCTACTGCTGTCCCTGTGCCAGCCTGTGAGCCACATTCTCTGACTAGCAAGGGCTTTGACTTCAATGGTCCCGAACCCTATCGATCATAAAGTTAACTTGGGGGGCTCTTAAAAAATACCTATTTCTGGGCACAACCTCAAACTCTCTGAATCAGAATATCCAGAAAAGATACTTTGGTATTTACAGGCTCCAGGTGACTCTTAAGGGCTGGCAAAAATTGGAAACACTGGGAGTCTAATGCCAGTCTAGTGCCAGCCTGAACCCTCAACTGTCTCCTCCTCTCCTGCCTGAATTTGTTGCTTAACAGATGGAAACGCACTATTGCTCCCATTAGGGCTGTTTCTTTTTCCCGTTTTTTTCCTCCAAGGACTTGATACCAAATACTGAGCTTTCAGCATCTGGAATTGTTTTTTACCTCCTCTCTATGTAGTCAGGTAAGAAAGCACCTCAAGAGGATTTAAATCCCCATTCTGGGCAAAGATATGTTAATAGTCACATCTCAGTGGCAATACCCTTTCATGTCGTTAGTATTTTAAGAGACATGATGTAGATTCTTGGCCCTAGTTGTTTTGCAGGTTGTAACCCTAAAATACTGATTTGTCTGAGTAAATAAGTTTTTTTGAGGACTGACAAAATGCAAGGACAGTGTTAGTAACGAAAGAAATGAATACAAATGATAACCCTCTTCATCTAGGTGAAAGAAAAACCAGCATTTGTTAAGGTTTTTTATATCTTTTAAACCCTGGTAAACATGCTTCACATAGTTGCCTAAAATTTTTAGGAGCTTTGGAAAATGCTTCACTATTTTTCCTTCCTTAGCATTAGATTTTTTTTTTTTTTTTTTGAGTTGGAGTCTCACTGTGGCTGGAGTGCAGTGGCACGCTCATGGCCACCCCAATGTCTACCTGCTGGGTTCCGGTGATCCTTCCGCCTCATCCTTCCAAGTAGCTGGAACTACAGGTGCGTTCCACCATGCCTGGCTAATTTTTGATTTATTGTGGAGATGAGGTCTCACTAAGTTGCCCGGGCTGGTCTCGAACCCACGGACTCAGACAATCCACTTGCCTCAGCCTCCCCTAGTGCTGGGATTACAGGGTGAACCACCAAGCCCGGCGCATTGGATTCTTTATAAGACATTAGGGATACTAATACCTGGAGAGCTCCTCCTGTGAGGACTAAAATTGAACATGTAGACTAATGCTTCTTAATGAGAGATGGCTTTGTACCTCAGGAGACATTGTTGATTGTCATACCTGGGAGGGTGGAGTGATACTGGCAGCTAGCAGGTAGAAGCCAAGAATGCCGCTAAGCATCCTACAATGTCCAGGACATCCCCCACAAAAAAGAATTATCTAGCTCAAAATAGTACCCTGGATGAGAAACTCTGAGGTAGAACAAATACCCTCCACATTCTCAGACCTTAATGACTATCAACCTTCTCTCTGTCTACCGGCATGAGGCCCAAGGTTACCCAACGAGTAGAACCAAGATTTGAAACGATGTTCCTCTAACTTCAAAGCTATATTCTTTTCTTCCCAACATGCTGCCTCCTACTGGCCAGCAGACAATGGTAATTTTTTAATGTTGATTTATAGGAGGTGCTGCAAATTGTAAATTCTATTCTCAGTCCCCAAATTCACTAACCAGCCACTCTCATAACATTTTCAGATGGAGAATAGAAGGGTTGAGGCTTAGGAGAATGGAGAAAGTACAATGCACAGAAGCTTGACATAGATTGGGATTTTTATCTATTGTGTTTTAAACAGAGCAATTGAACTCTTAAGAGAATGAAGATATTTAAAACAACATTCAGGAAGAAAAACCCAGAGACTCAGTTACAGAGACAGAACTAGAAGTAGGTTAAAAGTTATTAGCAATTTCTGACTTTTTCTGCCACCAGATAGAGTCTCCTGGTCCGGGTAGTACTTGACATGTTTTGAGAGCTAAAGTGTTAAATATTTAAGAGCATTCAATAATGAACACATAATTGAAGCATGGGGAAAAATCAGACACTGTGAACTCGATTATGATGTCTTGGTAACAAGGAGTGAAAGCAACTAACCCATCCAGTAAGGTCTACAGATCCATCTACAGATGAAAATAATATATAAATATTATTCAAAGGGTAGACTAGCTGCAGTGCTTCATGTTTAATTTAAAATGCACTTGCATTTCGACCTCAGATGAGCAGTTCTGAAATGTCATTAAACACAGGAACTTCCATAGAAAGAAAAACTTGCAGCAATCATAATATTAGAATTTTCTTCCCCTAGGGTGCCCATAATCTTAGGACAAATGATTAAATAGACGCTTTATGTGGAAATACCCTGTCATTACTATGAACCTCTTACTACAAAGAAAAAGACAATAAAAAGGAATTCATTTTAAGGAAGCATTTAGTGTTCCCTTTAACTGTTTCCTTTAACCACATCATTGCCATCAATTTTTCTCTGTTAAAATTTCAGAGACTGGAATTAAATTTTCCACCAAGTAGCTGAAGAAGCGTAAGAGTGGAACACTCAGGCTATTCCAAGATGTAGGCTATGCTGACAGCAGACATCCAGATTGGCTCTTCCTTCCTGTCTTACCTCATTAGCTATCCTTACCTCACAGTTCACAAACCTTTGGGGACAAGGAACAGCCAGGAGACAACCATATGGACAAAGAACAAGGAAGGAGGGGCTGGGGAAGGCACTTTAAAAAAAAGGAATAACAGGTATGCCTCAAATACTTCACAGGTTTCCAGTTGAGCCAGCAAAAGAGGAAAACAACAACAACAAAAATAGATGTACACGAAGAGCTCCAGGTAGAATTTACCTACCAAAGACACCATCGGTTTTAATTAAAAAACAAAACAAAACCAAGTATTAAGGAAGAGAAAAAGAGAATAAATCTGACACAAGAGGGGGGTGAGAAATGGGCAAGACATTTAGAAAGAAATGGGAGAAGAGAATTCAAAATTCAGGTTAGGCATGAGGCAGAATATTTGTACCATTACACATTGAATGATTACTAATTAATTTACTCATCAAATCTAACACTGAGTCAGATTATGTACATTGTGTACTCCTGAACTCTCCAGAATTTTAGAAGCAACAAAAAATAACAGACCACCACACACTTTACTCCAAATGTGAAAAAAAAGGGAGTGGGTACCCAAGACCACTGTTCTGTCCAACTTCATGAATTCACCTGTGGAGTCATTTAAAATAGGAAAGATTCTTTTGATTTGTGGCTTTGGGATAAGTCTGAGGAAGCTGAGTTTTTCAAAGGTTCTTCAGATACCCCTAAGTAGTAACTTTTGACCTGAGAGATCAGTGGCTAAGACAAAACAAAAAATACAAAGAATGTAACACTGAGCATTTATTTTCCAGAACTGGGGGGAAATATAGACAAGAAAGCAAGTTTTTTCTTACTAAATGTATCCATAATTAATCTTAAAAGAATAGGACGTATTTTGTGTTGCCTTTTACAAGTATATGTTATGGCAAGCATGTGATAACATATTAACTAAAAGAAAAAATAGTTTGCAAATCTCTTAATTATAAATGTATTTGATATATATATAACATTCTGTATTATATAGTATTAACGACAGCTAAAAAGCATTTATCATTTGAGCATATAATCTTTGTCAAGCACATATATTAACTCATTTAATACATACACACACATAAACACACTCTCACACACACCCCAATGTGGCATGTACTATTCTTATTCTTATTTTTTGGATGAAGAAAGTCTGGGTGAAAATGTGTGCAAAAGTGTGTGTGTGTGTGTGTGTGTGTGTGTGTGTGTGTGTGTGTGTGTCTGTAGTTTTAGGTAAAAAAATAAAAGACATTCTAATTGTCTTTGACTGATAGAGAATTTCTTAGGTTAAAATTAATATTCCCGTGTTGTGCCTATTAAGACTTTTATCAGTTCTTGGGCTGAATATAAATATTTATACTCTTTTTTTTTGCTGGTAGGGTATAGTAGTTAAAGATATCTTCGTGGAGAGGGTAAAAGATGAATTGCAAACAATTGACAAGTTCTTCTAAAGTCTAACATTAATGATTAAACAGCATCATCTGATGACTTACTCAGCAACTTGAAGACAATAAAACATAACTAAATCTGTCAATTAGCATTTTCATCTTCTCTCCTGACAGAGCCTAATGGCATCTGCAAAATGCAATTTTCAACCCAGAGCTCTTTGACATTTTCCATTTCCTCCTGCGTTCCTCTCCCGTTGCTCCCGTTATGACTGAGAGCAACAGCGTGTTCTACTCCGTGGTGGCAAATGCATCACCTGCCATTGAAAGGAAAGCAATTATTGTGTCCTCGCTAAATCTCAGGGATGACTCAGGTACTGCTTTTCCACTGATGTGCATAAACAGCCAACCCAGGACCTGTTTTAAATGGTCGAACCTTAGCAACAGCAGCTGGCCTCAGGTTGATGTCACCTGAGGTGCCCATTAAAGGTGTGGAAAGCTGCCAGACAGGAACATCTTCCAGTAACTATAATTCCTCCAATTCCTCCATTGAAGGAGCACGCCACCTTGCCACACACAACTTGACAAACAGTGACTGGGATGATAGCATATAGACTCTCTTCCTGGTCCCTTGGTTTGAGGACAGTGATTCTGGCGTGGAGGTTGGGCTGTTTCTCAGATGGGTTTCCAGCTGGTGGGAGTGCATGCTATTTACACACTGTCAGGGATTACACTTCTTCCTCTCCTAGGAAAGCTGTGTTTAGCTTACATATGTGTCACACATGTCAACCCCTGTCTAACACTGCCATCTCTGAACTGTCAAGAAAGGAGATTCAAGGTGATCAGGAGAAGTGTGCCCTCAGGGAGACTTCAGAGCATCACCTTGAAGCTTTGCATCTAATGAGGATATCTTAATTGTTTCTAAGCTTCAGAGTGCCCTGACAAAATGTGTTCAATTTGACGTTTCCTCTTGAGTTATTTTTTTAATGCACCTTTGCCTCAATGTGCCAAAGAAATTGCCTTATAAACACTATCAAGCACTAAATGAAACATTCCATTCTAAATAAATATGACAAGCCTGCATTAACCAGATTCCAGCTATTTGATGCACCTAATTAATCAGATTTAAGTTGAATAGTCCAATTTTAGAGTAAAGAATCAGTGTTCAAGAGCATCTGATCATTTCAGCCAAACAAACAAAAACCACACACATACACCAAAATTGTCAGTTTTTTGTTTTGTTTTGTTTTGTTTCCTGGAGTCAATTGTCTCCATGGTTCAGCTTCTATCTAGCTTTTTATACAGAGAACAAGTTTTAAAATACTGATCTGAGGCAATAATCATACTGTTAACATATAAACATATAATTGTTGGTATGCTTGTGCTTGAGAACTAAATATTTTAGAAAAACTTTTGATTGTATTAGAAAATAATTTTTTAAAAAGGATTCTGGGCTAATGATAAAGTAAGCAGAAATTTACGTTTGCCCATATGCCCTTGGTCTCTAGTAGTCTAGAAAAAACATTTTAAGTGCTTATTTTATCCTGCTACTTGTTCTATTTCTGGGGGAGGGCTATAAGCTTTCCTTCACTTTACAGATGGGTGACCCAAGGTTGGGGGTTAAATGACTTGCTCTGAGTGAGACAGCTTGTCAATACCCGATACAGGTTTAGACACAGGAGCTGTGGGCTGACCCGCTCTTGAGTAAATCCATCACTATAGAGGTGTACCACTTGACATTACTTCTCTAAAATGTTCTCTTTGGAATAAGATTTTGGTTTCAAAAAATGAAAATTCTATTACCCCACAGGGGATGCCTTACTCTTTTAAAAAATAATTATGAACCCAAAATTTGCCATTGGTTCTCTGAACTTTTCATTAATGTTCACTGGCAAAATGAACACAAATGCGCTACAAATTGAGTCTTCACAGAATAAGTTCTGCAAGTGCACTTTCTACTGCTCTAACTAGCAACTCCTAGAGCTTTTAAAAGGCAATTGGTGGTTAATTCTTCTCAGAGTTGCTGTAGGCAAAAAAAGGAGGGGATGATAATATTTAGGTTTTTTTTCTCTCTCTCTCTCTCCCTCTCTTTCTTTCATAAATCCTGGAGTCTGAAGAGGTCGTTAGTCACCAGATGGTACACTGGAAAAGCAAAGACTTTGGAGTCACTCAGGGTTGAGTTTGAAGCCCAGCTCGGGGCTCTTCATCAATTAGCAATGGGCATTAATTCTCTCCTCTTCCTCCCATGACTAAGAAAATCTATGACCTTGAAGAGCTCAACAGAGTATGATAGTGAACTCACACAGAAAGACTCCATAATCACATATTTCTACAACTACTATCCATATTAACCACCTTTTCAGCCACCACCAAATTACTAGAAGAGTCAGGAGTGGTAGCAACCTAGCATCCTCCCGCTTTTTTTCAACACTTTCTATAATCATGTCTGAATAAGTCCTCAGAACCAATCAGACTGCATTGATTTAACACCATGTACAAAGATTTCCAATCAGAGAAAACTCTCAAATCTCCTTTGCCAAAATTCTTGTGCTTTTTTTTTCTTACCTATATAGTGAGGGACTGAATTGGGTATTGTGTGTAACAGAAAGTGATTAAGACAGAAGGAAAGTGCTTACTTCAGCAGCACCTGTACTAAAACTGGAATGATACAGAGATGAGTAGCATTGGCCCTGCACAAGAATGAAGCACAAAAAAAAGCATTCCATGTTTTTAAAGCAATACCCAAAGAAGGACCCTGCAACCTCCCATGTGCATATACTAATCTAGTACAAGGCACTGTGATGAGAGCCACAGGAAGGCTCCAATTTGCTGGGAAGCAGGTAAGAAAGTCATTAATCCCTTAAGGGATGGTTTATTTCGGTGGTTTTGAGTGAGGATACTGGAGCCAATCTGCTTGGATACAAAGTGTGGCTCTGCAACTTACTGGCCATTTGCCTTGGCCCCAACCACTTTGTATCTCAGTTTCCTAATTTGTAAAATGGGAATAATAATAATGATTCCTACTTCATAGGGCTTTTAGGAAGATCATGTGAATTGATACATGTAAAGTTGAAACTACATTAAATGTTAGTCATTTCTCTGGAAAACTGAATTAACCCAGTGGTGCTCATGATGGTGGGAGTTAAAATATCGGCCATGGAGCTCATGCCATGTGACAGATGCCAGCTCGGGCACTTGCTTACACCATAAAAATCTTATTTAATTGAGTCTTCCTGGCAGTAGATATTATTACCCCCATTTCATAAACCATTAATTATGAGAGTTGAATACTTTGTCTAACATCCCACGGGTGATGATGGAGATTGGCGCCCACAACTGTCCAGCTCCCAAGCTCCTTGTATCCCACCACAGTCTTTTACCATCTCTCAGTATTTGCACATGAAAAGAATTTCCTTCCATTGAATGCATGTAGATTGGGTTTTGTGATCAAGCTGCTCCCAGTCATAACTGTCCCCTTCAAGAGGGCTGATGCCCATCTTAAAGGCAGAATCGCAGTGCATGCTAATGAAGCCTGGGGAGCACCAGATGCCATGCCAGAAAATAATTAGCAAAATTTCTGAATCAGGGTGCCCCCCACACTGTTGCAATGCAGAAAACAGTGTATTGAAGTTAGATTTACATCTTGATAAGAGGGATCACATCAGCTCATTTGAAGTACCTGGCTGAGCTGGGTCTCTGCTGTGAATCAAAGAGGATAGAAAGCCAAGCACATGCCCATTTTCTCGAGGCCACTCACTACCTTCTTTGATAATGGCACACATTTGCTGAGTGCTAATTATGTGACATTCATCGGGCTAAGTGTTTTGCATCAAGTATCTTCCCTGAGTTTCAAATGACCCAATGGTATAAGCATACTGTCATCCCCATCTTACAGGTGCCCAGACATACGCATAGAGCAGCAACATAACTTGCCTGGCCTTTCATGGTATCCATGGAATGTCTCAGTGGTGCTGGGATACAAAAGTAGGCACTCTACTTTTTGAGCTATACTTACTGTGTTATAGTTTCTTCCCCCTCTCAAAGCAAGAAATTTTATTTGAAACAAGCAAAGTGCAATCCTTAATAACAGAAATATAAGCAAAATCCCAATTCCTATATTGCTAGCAATTCTTTATATTTAGCTATTAATTGGGTGCATTAGCTGGGATGAGTATGGCCTTTGCCTTCCTAGTTGGGCAAATGCAAGCCAAAATTGTAGATATTGTCATTCATGTACAGAGACAGCTAGAAGGCAGTTTTGGGACTGGGTATATCACCAAAAGAAAAGCAATTATACAAATCCCCTTAATCCTGTATATATTTTACCTGTTCTATAAATCCCCTTCATTTTAAAGCTGTCACTTGTTCTATAAAAAATTTATAGGCTAAAGAACCACAAAAAGTTAAATAAAAACTTTAGCCTAATGATATATCGATTGTGCATATATATCTTCACTTTTGCATATTCTATGTTGCCATTAAAAGACCCATTAAAAGCCAAATCTAAATAATTATTCACTCCTCACATTACTATTATAATCAATTGCCTATTATGAAAATTATTGCCGTCTTTAAGAATTACTTTGCTAAGTGAAGTAATTAGAACTGATATTTTATTTTCTATTTCAGTTCCAAAAATTGATTTTATATGCTAATCAGAGTATGAAAATTGGGATATAAATTTTATAAACAAAATGAATGGTTAGTCAGACTTCCTGTTTGACACTTTATATAGTATTTGGCATTTTTCAAGGCATTTTGCTCTTGAGAACACACTGGTAATTATTATATCTGTCAGAAATCAAGTAGATAGACGTTTCTCCATTTTACAGAGTCCCAGAGTCTCTAGTATCTGATATTTCAAGAATGAAGAGGTGTAGGCCTTCAATCAGCACAGAGGTTTCGAAAATCGCACCTCTGTCCACTAACATAGCCATTATTTCTTAGAGTTCCAAGAGAAAAGCAGAGAAAAGATAGGTGCTATTCACTGAATATATATATGTTTCTGTATTCCTTATAGTAATCTGGCCTGGTAGCTATTATTCTTACAAATAAGGACAGACACAGACTAGGAATTTAATTTTTGACCTATCAAACAGTTAGTAAGTAGCCGAGTTGGGAATCAAACCCAGTCTTATGGTTCACAAGGCTGTGATTTTTTTTTTTTCTTTCTTTTAACCCAGCCAAAGGCAAATAGTGGAAGTGACTATATTGCAGCACAAGAATTGATCTTTTTGCCCTTTGGCACAAATCTCGCAGTCACGTCTCCTATGAAAATGAATGCCCTCACCTGGCTTTTATACTGCAGGGGGAGCCATAGAGAGAAATGCATAAAACCACAGGTTGAAGATGCATTGGAAGCAAAAGCACAAATATCTTCATGTGTATTTCTAGAGTTAGTGAGGTGAAATGAAAGGGAGAACCAAATTCGGTGTAACGAAGTGATAGTCCTATTCCCAGTTTAGCTAATAATAAGCTGGGAGATTTTGAGCAAGTTCCCATCTGGGTCTGAAACATCTCGTTTGTAGAACAAAAGGTGATGCTTTTGAGCTTCTCTTTTGCTGCAAGGGTGGTTGATACGGTTAACTCCATCTCTAAAAGTGACAGGCAGCAGGCTCCTGTTCAGCAGAGGTATATCCCTACTGGGTTGCACTACTCCAGGAACAGAACGGGCACTCATTAAATTCTGTCATCCTGATTTGTTCCCATGATACTAGGTGTCTGTTAGAGAGACAAAAGTGACGTTTTTATAATAACTACCCAACAACTAAAATTGTCAGATCATTTAGTGGCTCCAGTCACAGATCAACAATCATCCTGTGGTTATAGCTAGAACTCAGGCCTCTTTTCAATGTGCTTTCTGTCTCTCCCCCATCCCCGTCTCCTTCATTATATCGTCATAAAGGCAGTGTCTTACAAATATGTCAATAGGATGGACAACTTTTGTTTTCCACATAGTATATGCCGCCATATACTATCATACATGGGTTTTAAACTGAGTGCTGTCATGGCTTCTCTGTACTCCTTGAACTTCCTTTAAATATCTCTGGCCTTGGTGTCCTCATTGGCTTGAGATGTCTCATGTTCTTGATGCTCTGAATTCAGGACAGCTTGGTTTAGAACACAGGCTTATGGAAGAAATAACTAGTAACCTGCCGTTCTGCATTAGTGTTCTGCTAAACGTCTGTGCTATAGGAATAGGCTCTAGTCAGACTGATGTAGAAAGACTTTTCCTCATTGTTACAGGCTGAATTGTATGCCCCCAAAATTTAAACTAACTGCCAGCACTTCTGAATGGGGCTATATTTGGAGATAGGCCTTTTAAATAAATAACTCCATTAAAATGGGGTTGTTAGAGTGAAATCTAATCCAGTATGACTGGTGTCCTTATAGAAGAGGAGATTGGGACACTAACAGAGACACTCGACACTTGAATGCACAGAGAGATGACTATGTGAACACACAGTGAGAAGGTGGTCATCTGCAAGCGGAAAAGAGAGGTCTTGAAAAAGCCAACCCTGCCTACACCTTGATCTCAAACTTCTAACTTTCAGAACTGTGGAAATAAATTTGTTACTTAAGACACTCAATCTGTGATACTTTGTTATGGCAGCTCTCGCCAACTAATATGCTCATTATACCACTATTCAACCTCCTTGGGTAGGATTGAGCCAACCTTATGATACATTTCATTCCACAGCAAAGAATGCATTTGCTTAAACAATTTTACCCCCAAAGTTAGTATTTTATTCTTCAGACTATTGATACTATATAATATATGTTACACTAAAATGTTTAAACATATTTTATTTCATCAAGTACAAATGTTTAAATCAAATTTTCAGAAAGTCAGAATTTAATATTTGCAACTAAGAGTTAAGATTCTTTGAATGTTTAAGGGGCATGATTGGAGAAAAAACTGACTTATATAGGTTTGTTGAATTTTTTGTTTGCTTAAATCATATCTCTAAATTTGATAATTTGGTTAAGAGAAGACATAGCAGTTTACTATCACAGGCACATTCTTTTTAATATTATGAAATAGTAAAATCTAAAGAGTGATAGCAACCTGCTACTTTATGAGACTTCCTACAAATGTTCAAAAGATGTGGGGTCCTATAGAAAAACACAGTAGTTCTATTAGTGAGAATAAAATTCTGCTGAAAAAAATTTACAAATGATTCTGCCATTGCATTGTAACTCATTAGCAATAACATAACATATGTACAAATTCAAAGCCTGAGATCTTGACTCATATCCTAGCCAACAGAATTATGCACCCTAGTCTTAAAACCACAGGTTGAAGATGCATTCTGCAGCCCTCATTCTAAGAGAGTAAATCTTATTGCACTGTCATTGAACAATTATTTTCATTCAAGCAGAAGTAATACAATGAGTATCAGGTTCTTCTCTCTAGTATAAGAAAACAGGCATAGCTGATTTGTTAAGGCACAAGGCCTGTTATGTGGCACCATCAAGATCAAAGCCCAAATTTTTCCAATCTTAGTCTAAAATTATTTATTTTCTCTTTCCAAGAGAAGATGCGATGACATATATGCTTTGTTTAAAATACAAGGTCACTTTTCAATTCCTATGTGATTCTGCTATGTAATCCATTACATGTAGGGACAAGTTAAAGTCATTTCAATAGAATCAATAATAAATAAATTCTTGAGAATTTATCCATTTTCCTTGTATTCTCTCCTCCCTCATGCCCCTTCAGCAACAGAGAGAAACCAGAAGTTGTGTACCTATTTAAAAATGAACCTGCAAGAAAAACAGTCTCCTAGAAATAATGAGAAGTTTATGAAACATTTTCTCTTTTGATCTTTGAAAAGAACACAAGGCTACATCACTGAAAAAAAAAGTACTATGAAACTGGTCCCCTGGGCTGTGAATCTAAGGCCTTGGGCTATTTTTAATAAAACATATAAATAGTGGGTTGCTTTGGTCTTTGAAGGCCTGGACTTTAGAACAAGGAGAAAATAATTCCATGACTTTTAACATTTGAGAATCTTTATGTGTGTGAAGGGGAGCTAACTGAACAAGTGGGCTGAGCTGCCAGGAAAGGAGATGGAGTAGCCATATTTTAACCAAGCGTTGTAATATGCTCAATGGCAGCCATTAATTTATTTCCACCAAGACAGATGGCCTTCTCCTTGATACCAATGGGGGAAAATAATTAAGAAATCTAGAGCCTGTCTTTTGACAAGGTGATTCTTCAGTTTGCAATTAACAACTGATAAAGTGCTGTGCCTGTTAACTTTGGCGAAGAATGGCTAGTTATTTAAAATACTAATCTCACTTTCTTTTAAAACTGTCTTTCACTGATATTCTCCTTTTCTGTCTGATCCCGTAAGTAGGCCATACATTTCATAGGAAACAATTTAAAATAACATCAGTACATAGCACCTACAATTTTAGAAAACTTTGTATAGCTTTCAGTTTTAAATATATGGTTTCAGAAGCAAATCCTGTGGGCATTGCTGACAATCGTGTGGTTATTAACTTCTTGGTGTTAGAAAGCAACCCCCCACTCCCTCACCCTACATACTTTCACTTCACTGAAATACGCAAAATATATGTTCTCGGGCCAGCAAATGTTTATGTTTTTAAATTATAACAGCTGCCATACATACAAAGGAGCAAAAGGGAAGAAAGCATTTCAGAACTACATCAGATCACAGCAATAGTAAGTTATTTACAACTACCTGGAGTTGACTAGCAATTTTTTTTTGTAGCTTGGAGGTAAGTGCCTTTTTGTTTAAATTGAGGATAATAAATTCTAGCCATCACTTTAGTAATGAAAAGGAGCTCTTGGTCTCTTCATCTTGAAGAATGTTCAAATAACTCATTTCCCCTCACAGGTTCATTCCTCTGGCCAAACTAAGTTTTACCAAAATAACTCATAGCATTTCAAACCTTGGACATTTTGACCACCTTCTTTTCTTTCTCCTCACTTGATTCCACAAATATTTATTAAGACTCCAGTAGGCATTAAATTGGATTCTCCAGAATTGCCAATATTCAATTACTTTGACTTACAGAAATGGCTCTGGATATCCCTTGACGACGTTAGGGGAAAGAGGAGTCAAGTAAGATACAATACCTGCCTTCAGAGAGCTTTATAATCTAGTTGATAAGTTAAGAAAGAGATGATGAATGACCTTAGCAAGAAACCTCAGTGAACCCTAACTTGAGTGCCATAAAGATAATAAGAGTTTAGAGATGGCAACAATTCCTACTTCAACGGTAGACAAGGACTTTTTTGTGGACGGGGAGATTAACCTGGATCTTCAAGATATATTTGAAAGGAGAGAAGGCATTCTATCACCTAAGCATTCCATTTCTTGTGCCCTATACACCCCTATTTTCTTCTCTATCTCAGCAGCCAACTCATATCCTTTGAGGTGAGATTGTTTCCAGACTTCCCAAGGAACATTGCTAAAGTAGTTTTACTTAGATACCATTCCATTTCACTTACTTCATACAAACCACTCTAAGTTTTCATAGCTCTTTCCAATCTGACTTATATTTATCTATGACATTTCTCTTTTAATGATTGTCAGTTCCATTAACCCCATTCACCTCTGAATGAAGTCTCTAAGACCACTGGACCAAATGGATTATCTGCTACCTGCTGCAACATTCTTTTACCCCATGGGCAAACCACTTAATAGTGTGTGTGTGTGTGTGTGTGTGTGTGTGTGTGTGTGTGTTATATTATATATGTGATATATACTATGATATATATTATATAAAAATATATATGCCATATATATGAGGAAGGGACCCAAAAGATTGAATTCGTGTAAAAAAAATGTGTATTTTACCAAATTAACTCATAGCATTTCAAACCTTGGACGTTTTGACCTTCTTCTTTTCTTTCTCCTCACTTCATTCCACAAATATTTATTAAGACTTCAGTATGCATTAAATTGGATTCGCCAAAGTTGCCAATATTCAATTATTTTGACTTACAGAAATGGCTCTGGATATCCCTTGACAAAGTTAGGGATAAAAGGAGACAAGTAAGACACAATACCTTTTATTCTTACATGTTTAAACTTCAGTCACCTTTAAAGTACTCTGTGTTTGATACAATACACCTGTTGAGATGCTTTTTCCCTTGCTCAAAACAGTTTTTGAACTTGTCAGTTTTGATGCCTTTTAGTTCTTCTGACATTATTTGTTTCACCTCTTCCCCATTGACAAAACATTTCCCTTTGAGGGCTTTTTGCATCCAGGGAAACAAAAACGTTGCTTGGGGGGAGATCGGGTGAATAGGGAAGGTGGGGTATGGAGGTGATGCCACTTTTGATCAAAAACTGCTGAACACTCAGCACAGTGTGGGCAGGTGCGCTTGTAAATCATCTATTATGAAATGGGCAAACCCTCGAAAGACTCTCAACAAACAAACAAACAAACAAACAAAAAACCTCTTTGAAGCCAATGACTTCAATTGTTTCTCACAATAACACTAGCTGGTACACTGTGGGGGAAGCCTGTTCTACAAGCGGCCTGCCCTCCAAAAGATAATTCCAGATTTTTTTGGTCCCACCTCATATTATATAAAGCATATATAATATGCTGATATATCAGAATATGACCACATAAGAAATGACCAACTGGGTCAGACCCAGCACCTATCTCTGACTTGTCACTCTGCAAGTCAGCTGTAGTTCTCAATTTTGTTTTGTCTCTACACACCTGAAGGACAGAACTCATTCCCCTCACTAAGAAGAATTCCTTCAGGCAATGCTTCTAAGGGGGTGAGTTGGGGTGAGCTCTCTTTCTTAGAGGACTATAGCAGATGCTCCAGTGGGAAGTGAAATATGTCCGATCACCTTCAGATGATCTTGATCTCTTGTTTGTTTCATCTTCACACACCATTCAACATACCATTGAAAGTTGTTACTCTACTGTACATATTTCTTCTTGATATCAAGCTCAATGAGTACCAGGCTACCTTTTCTTAATAACCTATTATCAGTCTATTAACTGAGACTGTACCTAAATAATTTAAAGTGATCTATACTTCACAATACTGGTGTCCAAATGTCCTCCAAAATTTAGCAATGGCTAAGTAAAGTAGCATAGCACTCACCATATTTAGTCATGCTAGATTACCTATCTCTTTACCTGAGTGTCTCTCTACCCACACTGTGAATTCCTTGGATCAAGGACTATCTTTGTTGCCTTTGCATTTCCAGCACCTGGGACAGGGCCTGGAATTTAGCATGTAGAACTACTTTAAACTGCCATTTTGCCACTCAAACGTGGTCACATATCAGCAATTTCATAAGATTCCACCTCGCAACTGTAAACCATGATTGTTGAATAGAAGAATTTTTTCAATGACCTAAACATCCTTTAGGGCTTTAGAAAAAAGAAATGGGGGAGGGAAGGAAACTCATATTTACTAAGATTTTGATGCCACGGTAGGTCTAGAGTGGGTCCAGGGATCTACACTTTAACTAGTATCACAGATGATCTCATGCAGATGACTCACAGACTTTGTTGTGACAAATGATGTCCATAGGGACACAAAGGGACTAGAATAAGCTTCTGGTCAGTCAGAAGGAGATAAGAGGCACGACTGTTCCCTCACTCCTCCCCTTTCCATGCAAATCATCCTCATCCCACGTAGACTAGGCTGTGTGAGCCAGAGTCGTAGAGCCCTGGACAGTTTGCATAGCCATCCTTATCAGACTTTATACTATTAGCTTTTAAAATACATATATTTTGTTCTTTGAAAAGTCCCTATCAGCACTGTGCCTACCATTCAATGATAGCACCCCCACCTCCATCTGCACCGTGTATGTGCAAGGTGGGATCATTTAGCTCAGGCATTTTCCAGTGTGCCTCCTTTAGGAAAAGGGTCCTTTAATGTGCTCAGAGACAAACGCACCCAGAGGTCACTGTGTTCTTTGTTCAAGTGGCCACCAAGTGTGAAAACATAGGGGACTCCTTGACAGATTTCACAGGGTTGTGATTAATTAGTGCCCATACTTGACAGGCTAGAATAAGGTCACCAGAGTGGTTCCCACAGGATGGGGCACCATCTCTCCATGACAGAGTAGCAAGGGAGAGGTGGAAGATGATTTCCCCAACTAGGTAGAAGGAGGTGACTGTGCAGAGTCACTTTCTGCTGGCTTGCCAGATCTAAGGTCACTATCTTCTGAGGTATACTAAAGGCAAAGGCTTATTCAGTGAAAATCAGAGACATGCAAGTCCTCTGAGGCAATGCATCACAGATTGTGTGGCGCATTAATGGAGATGCTGTGTTAATGACTACATTCATTACAGTTTGCACAGTGCATCTCACTAGGCAGTACTCATAAGAGACAATACATTAAACTTATCATGTTATGTCACTGAACATATAATGCAATGTGATGTGATGTCAGCACACTATTCACTGTGTATATTTCCCTGGGTTTTCAGACTTAATAACTATCTTGAAGAATACCAATATACATTGATATGTTTGGTGTAGATACATACATGGAAGCAAGAAAAAAAATTAGTAGCAAAAAAATGACAAATACATTATGCCTGCAAAAGGAAACATGTGTATCTTCACATGATGAGAAAAAAGAAAAGAAAAGAACTTGCTCTCAGAGCAGAGGTGTATTATAGAGGCCAAAAGAAAAGAAAAGAAAAGAAAAATGTAAAAGAAGAAAATAAGAGATTCCACTCTTTCAAAAATTTTATTTTTTATTTCTAAAAATTAGGATGAGTCTACCAAAATCTCACTTTCATCCATCCATCTATCCATCCAACAGTCCATCCAATAAATGTTGATACTGATACCATCATAGACAGTTAAGATGTGATCATGTATAAAAGACATACTAGGTCCCTGCACTCATGGGGCTGAAATTCTACTGTGCGAATCTGACCCAAACCCACAAATATGAAATCTGAATTCATGTAGTCATAAGCTGTGGCGTCAATGTGGAACAAACTTGGGAGTGGGAAGAGCTTGACTTGTAACTTTTGCCACCGTGTAAATACACAAGCCCTGGACAATTTCAAACAACAGTGTGATGTTGCTGGAGGAGGAGTTGGAAAGATATGTGTACTGTTAGCTCTCCAGAGCAGTATGAACTCATGCCAGCTCGCTCCTAAATGTGATATGAAGAAGGAAGTGAGGCAAGGGGATAGAGCCTGTCGGGAAGGGGGGATCTTTTAGGTGAGTGTCAGAGTCATTCTTTGACCAGTGACTTTTGAGCAGAGACTTGAATGAAGAGAAAAGAAGCAATGAAAACATGAGGCAGAGAGCTAGGGATAGTAGCAGAGAAAAAGTAAGCACAAGGGCCTTGAGACAGGAAACAGCTTAGTATGTCAGAGGAACAGAAAGACCAGTGTGAGAGGAGAGCAAAGCAGAGGTTAGACCGCATAGAGCTTCATGGGTACTGGGAGGAACTTGCAATTTTTATGCATGAAGTGAGAAGTCGGTGGCAAGTTTTGAGTATGACAAAGTGAAATGACTCGATATATATTTTTAAAGGATCTATCTAGTTGCTGTGCAGGGGAAACACTGCACTGCTGTGAAGGTGGTCTCCACAAAAGTACAAACAGGATGACCAATGAGGAAGGTTCTACAGTAATCGAGGCAAGAGGCACAAGTAACTGAGAGTGGAGTCATAGAAGCTGACATGATGTGAAATGCTTAGATTAGGGACACATTTGGTAGGTAGACTTACCAGAAGTCACTGATGGATTGAATGTGCAAGAGAAAATGAAAAGTCAAAAATAATCTCAAGAATGACTTTCAGTTAGGTTTTGCTAATATATGCCATCATTAGTGACAATGAGAAAGACCAAGGCAAAAGCAGGTATAGAGGGAATACCAAGAGCTCTGTTCGGGTCATTTTATGTTAAAATTATTGACATATAAGTGGAGATATCAAGCAGGTAGCAGGATATACAGAAGTTTGTAGGCTAAGGAGAAGTCAGGGATGAAGATACACATTTGGAAGTCACTCAACTAGTGATGATTTTCACGACCATATCATTGAAGCATCATTTGAGAACCAATGCCTTAGAGAATAATTGAGTCTTTAAGGAGACCCTGAAGAAGAGGCAACTTTATAGGAAGATGTATAAAGCACAGACCAAAAATATCTCCTGTTAAGTTCTCCATGTTCCTATAGCTCAGCTGTTAGGAGACACTTCATTTCCAGAATGGTCCTGTTCAAAGCCTTATTAATACTTATTAACAAACTAATGGAGATTTCCCACCTAACAACATAACTAGAGAACTGGTGTTTTGATGTTCAAAATATGAAGCAATGGTTCTCAACCCTAGTTAAACAGTATAATCACCAAAGAGTGCTGAAAAATACTGACACCTGGGTTCCACCCCCAGTGATTCTAATTTAATTGATGTGCAGTGGGTATAAAGTTGAATATTTTAGAAGAATAAAACTGGACAAGTAACAGGAAAGGTAGTGATAGAAACAAAGAACTGAAGGTCTCCATAACGTTGAGGATACTTGCCAAAGTCACTCAGTAAGAGAGGAGGTTGTGGTCTGCATGTGGGATGATTCCATTGTGATTTTGAAGGTGGTCCAGGATGTGACACGGGAGTTGAGATGGAGTAGAGCGAAAGTGCACCAGGGATAAAGAAAGTGAAGTAACTGCAGGCCAGGGTGTTGAAAAACCCTTGGGGGCTTTGGGCTGTGAGGCATGATGGCAGGAGCAGAGACAGAAGATGACCATCCCAGAGAGCCAAGGAGTCAAGGTCTTCAATGACTGAGGTGACAGTAGGAGCACCTGGTAGATGATGATGAAGAAGGAGAGGGAGGAGGAGGAAGAGGAAGAGGAGGAGGAGGAGGAGGAGGAGGAGTTGTTTATTCAGAAAGACGGAGCTTGAAAGTCTCACATCCAATCAATTAGAGGCTGTGATAGGTCTCCCTGCAAGATATATTCTAATTCTGAGAATTTCTCATACCTCCACCACTCTACTTCAAGCTACTTTCACATCTTACTTATCCATGGAGAGTAAAATGGTTCAAACATAGTAATGGAGAGCAAGGACAATGCCAACCCCAAATCCAAGGCATGCACTTCCAGTGTTACCAGAAGATAGGCAAAATGTTTCTATTTGAAAGGGTCGTAGGGGGTGCAAACTCCTCAGAACGTGGTTTATATTAATAGGCAAGGCTATTAAGTGGCATATTCTGAGAAGAGGAGAGATTGTTGATGGCAGACCACGAGTTCAAAAGGATTTTCAGAGGATGAGATAGGATAAGAAATTTGGCCACATACTAGTTTGCTGAGTTATATGTGATTAAGAGATTTGTGTACTGCTTAACTTTCTGGTGTTAACTAAGGCACAACATGTTGGAAAAAATGTGATTGGTCTCATAGCTTCTTAGATACTGGTTCTAGGGTGATGGTCTGACATATTCTAATTAACCATATGGCAGCTTCCAGGGCTACGGCCCCCTCACAGAGCACATGAACACAAGGTGTCCCTCCCAAGGAGCACTGGGTGATATGGTGATCAAACTGAGCTATGGCTTCACGAAACTAAAGATGAGAACTCGTGAATGGGTGTACATAGCCAAGCTCCATCCCACTGATAGCAATGTGACAGGAGGGCCATTTTCCAGTGGAATGGGAGTTACCCTGATCAATTGAACCGGGAGATTCCTTCTTTTGAGGATTCAAATTTATAACAGAGACTATAATTAGTCTTCAAACATTTGCTTGAACTGAAGCAACTTTGAGCTGTGTGGCAGCCCCTTTCTGCTATGGTGCAGGAAACACAGAGAAAACTGTCTTGCAGAAAGTGAAGGGTAAAATACAGCAGGCAGAGAGAAAAGGGACATGAAACTGGGATAGCATACCAGTTATAAGCATCCCTGTTTTCAAACTTTGTAGAGATGTGCAATTATCCCAATAGGCTTAAACCACTTGGTTTGTGTATACTCCTCAGGTTGGTTCCTCCTACATTAAACCAGAAGAATCTGGACCAGAATACTTTTCCTGGCTCTTCCTGTTTTCTTTGCTGAATTAAAAAATTTAAACATTCAATAATGAAGTAAAAATTCCTCCAAGTTTCAAATAAGTGACTTTCAGGATATAACCATTTAGCAAGCAGGGAATCATTCAAGATGTGTGTATATGTAGTGTTTTTTTAGAGAATATTGCTTAGAAATCATTCCAATAGTGTAAATCTATATCCATTTATTTGATTCGTCTATCTAATGTGACAAAAACACAAAAAATGCATTTTACTTTTTGGGTGGGAATAGTTTTAGAAACGATGAAGAACAAAGTTACGGCAATACTGAGCCAATATCATCATTTCTTCACATTCCCAAAGACCTCACCATGATCACTGAGGCCACCATTAACCCATGCATTGTACTGTAATTGACATGCTAGTGATCATGAGAAATGCAGGCTCAGACTGGCTCAAAAAAAAGGAGCTTCCTTTTCTCCTGACTCCCACCATCACCATGCTACTAAAACACACACACACACACACACACACACACACACACACACACACACACACACAGAGAGAACATTTTCCTGTGGATTCTTAATAAATGAAGGACAATTCACTCCAATGCTGTCCTCTTTGCAGAGACCCAGGCCAAACCTCCTCAACCCCCTCCTCTCTTTTCATACCATATATCATGTCTCAGGAAAGCATCTGCTTTCTTTTCAAAATATATTCAGAATTCTGCCACTCCTCTCCACATCCAAGACCACTACCTCAACCCACAGGAATATTATAAATGGCTTCCACTATTCAGAAAAGATGATTTATCTTATTAAGACTGTAACCTGCTGCCCAGTGGGAAGGATTTATAAGAAATAAGAGGACAGATAACAAAGAACAGCTATAGTTTAGAAAATTCCCAAAGACATGAAGCAAATAGAAAAAATAAGTAAATACCAAAATATTTCTTCTTAGCTGTCTTCCAAAACTGGTTCCTTCTCTCTTATGCTAAGTAATATAAAATATGTTCTCCCAAAAATAACTGTCAAGTACATTTTTTTCCCAAAAGCAGTTCATTTTGAACACACATCCTTCTCTACCTCTTACTCCTTAACAATCTAAAAATATGGTATCAAAACTTACTGCTCTCTATCCACAAAAAAGAGAATATTTTAATTGTATGCAGTCAGTTCAAATACTGTGTTCCCCCCAATCAGTAGTGTTTGGTTTGGGGGAATCGTCATCTTGTTTCCCTTGAGAGACATGAGGAGAACACAAGAGGAGTGAATTTGCTTTTCCTAGACACAATCCCAGCTGCCCTAGGAAGAGGAGAGTTTACAGTTAGCAAGGGAGAAACTGCACGAGAGAAGAGGCAGCCCCAGTGTGCCTGCCTTTTTCTGTTCTGCACAGCAGGGCAGACCTGATTCTGGCTCAGCCTCCCCTTCTCCCAACTTCCTGGGGGTGCCCTGTTCTCCTGGAGGAAGGCGCAAGGCTGCTTCTTCCTCAAATGTCCCTGGCACTTTCTCCGTGGGGACACTTAAGAGAGTGGTGAAAGTAAATATTTGGCTTCCTGATGAGAACAAATGGTTTTGAAACATCTTCCCTTTTCTTAACTGTGAGTCATTGCTATTAGCTTGTCACTCTTGTATTTGGTTGGTTGGTTCATTTATAATGGAAACTGGTTTCTTCCACTTTGAAACCATTAGGTTCACAGCAGTTTGGTGTTTCAGGGGTTTTCTTGGCAGGACCTCTCAGAAAGCATATATAAGTACATCCAGAGCTTCCTGTTGGCTTTATGTCTTAAATATGTCTTCAGCTAGCTCACTTCTTTCTAACTCCTTCCACTGATGTGCCCTCATCGCTTGTGTGGTCTATAAAATTAGCCTCTTCTGCAAAGTCTGTGTTTCCAACTGACCCATCTCTTATCTGTTCTCATCAACCAGAGTAAGCCTAATTATTATTTTGTTCATTCTGAAGTAATTTTAGACTCACAAGAAGTTTAAAACCAGAACAGAGTGTTCCCTGTACCCTTCCCTTAGCTTTCCCAATAGTAACACTGGAAAATAGAACCATGAGTATAACATTCAGGAAATGGATACTGGTGTAATCCTATCAGTTAAACACAGAACGATCCTTTAAAACTGCGAACCTGATCATGCCACCACCATCCCTTTTGCTAAAGAATGTGTTATGGCTTCCCATTGCTCTTATGACCAGGACCAAAATCCTTAACCTCGACCATAAATAGTCTGACTGGCATTCTGGTTTGGTCAGGACAGCCCACCTGTCACCCCAATGAACTTTCCTCTTTCACATTTTGGTAGTCTTGAAAGTGTGGTGGTTTGGATGATAAAGTATGTGGTTATCCCACTCTGAGCCCTGTATAGTCTGGTTCTGCCTACACAGACCTGTAGCTTTTGTTTTAAATATCTTCTCTTCTTGTTCCTGAGAACCTGTGATGCAGACCTACTTTAAGTTTCCAGGATGGGACACTTCTTGCCACAGGGCTGTTACACATGTTATTCTCTCTGCCTGGAAGACTCTCCTTTCTCTTCCCCCTTTGTCTGGTTAGTGCCTACTTATTTTAGCTCAGGGAAATCACTCCTTCCACTGGCTAGGTTATATCCCTCAATTAAATGCCCTCACACACCCTGGGCCACACCTTTGAATTGCTTATCACAGTTATCATTTCACATTTGTGAAATTCTATAAATAAAGAGTAAGTTGATATAGGTAGGGGCCGCATTTGTGTTTTACAATATCATATCCCCAGAACCAGCATGGAGCTTGCTCCTCTGGTAGACAATTACTTCATAGTTATTGACTGAATGGATACTTGCTTAGTCAGTGGGTTCCTAAACAACACAAGCAAAGTGGTTAATAGCTTCAGAAAAGAAGAAAAACTGAAAATCATTCACAGTACTTTCCCTGTAACCTGGCACCCCTATGGCTCATTTAATGATTTAAAAACCCAGCTTTGGAATAAGACAGACCCAAGTGTGAAACTTGGGCACCTGTAAACCCAGGAACTTTATGCCAGTAATTTACCTTCTTGAGTCTTAATTTTTATCATCTGTAAATGGTAGTGTTTGGAGTAATAGTAATCGTGTTAATAATAATAAAGTCACCCCCCTTATAACAGTCTTGTGAGGGTTGATTGAGAAAGTGAACAGTGTTTGGCACTCAGGCATCACTAGGTAAACATTAGCCCTTATGACTATCTGACTGAGGTATCATTCCCTGTGTGTCTGGGATGATTTCTTTGTTTCATAAGAGACATAGAGTGAAGACAATGTGCTTCACCTGGCACTGCCACCTCCTCTTCTGTCCCCAACCCCAGGTCGTCCCATCTCAGACACTCAATGCTGTGGTCCTTGCAGAGACCCAGGCCAAACCTCTATGAACCCCTCCTCTGTAATACCACACATTGCGGCTCAGGAAAGTTTGTCTGCTCTCTCTTCAAAATATATTCAGAATCCTGCCACTCCTCTCCAGAGCCAAGACCACTGCTTCAACCCACAGGAATATTGCACACGGCTTCCAAATAGGCCTTCCTGCGGCTGCCCTTGCCCTTCAAAATACAGGAAGTCCCCAACATATGAACAAGTTCCTTTCTGAGAGTACATTTGTAAGCCCAATTTGTTTGAAGTCCAGCAAATTTAGCCTAGGTACGCAACTAACACAATCGGCTATGTAATACTGCATGTATTTAATAGGCTATACTGACACCTGGTGGAGAGAAATAATACATTAAAAACCACAGGTGTACATCATTAAAGTTTGTAACTTGAAGGTTCATATGTAGGGGACTTACTGTATCCCCCCAAAAGCAGCCAGAATGATGCTGTTTCAATGTATCTCATGCCATTTTCCAGATTTTTCATGAGCAGATTTTTGTCTGCTCTATCACTGCTTCTAGCATCTAACACTGTATCTGACATGTATAAAGTGCTCAATAAATGTATCTTGAATGAATACACAAATGAATGAATGAGGCGTCACTGCTCCCAGAGCAAAAAAAAAAAGCAATTTGGCATAAGTCATAAGGAACAGACAAGAGCACCAAACCCCTGTCACAAGTGTATTGGGTAGAGGCACAGGAACAGGAGAGAGTTAGCAAGGGCAGACCTAAGTAGATGCATGGCCTCCTACAGGCTGCATCAGACTTGCCCTGACTTTAAGCCTGCAGAGTGCCTGAGTATAGAGGCATGAGGGTGAGTACTCTGAGAGCTGAGTGTATAAAAGAAAGCGTATGTCCATATTCAGAGGATGCTCTGACAGGTGGGCCTGCCAGACAGTGATTGATATGAACTGCCTGAACTCAGGGAGATGTCTGCTGGAGAAGACACTGGCCAGAAATCCCACAGGCATGGGGGCCAAAATGAGGCAGTTTTGATACTAGCCAAATTCATTTCCCATTGTCAATTTGAATGAAATTTCCAGAACATGCACTGAGAAACTGGCTCAGGATCCATTGTCCAGATGTTGGTGAAATAAAAGCCAAAAAGGAATATTTAAAGTCGGCTGCTCCTCTTGTGACTCCATAGATTTTTGCCAAACAGACAAGTTTGTCTTGTTAGAAGCTGAAACCTAAGCCAAGGCGTTGGGAGGACAAGACTTGAAAGAGGCTTTGGGCAGTATTCAAGAGACCTTGGACTGAGCAATGGATACTGGATTCTCTATTAGAATGCAGTTATTCACAAACTCAAGGGATGTGAACTTTGATAAGGAAAAAAACACTGAGAGTATTAATTTTGAGACCTTGTAAAATCACCCTGCAAATCTGAGCCATGAATCATGCTACTGTAACCAAAAGGCAAGCCCTTGCGGAAGGAGGGAACGGAATTACCACCTACTATCTAAGACAAAACACTTTCACAGTATTTAAGGTTAGAAGGCACCTTGGAGACCCCCTTCTCCAGGCCAGTTTCCTATGTCATTCTCTTCTCTGGCTTCTGAGCTTAGTTCTAAAGTTGGCCAGAGAGGGTAACATCAGGGCATTTGCTGACTAGTCTCACAACTCCTTGACTTCTTAATTCTTCTTCCTTATGCTCAGTATTTAATACTTATGTTAGACTCCTTCTTTTCAGACAGACTTCCTTCTTCATCTCCTGGAGTTCAGTTCTCCTTTTTCTTTTATTTTGACACAGGGTCTCGCTATGTTGCCCAGGCTGTTCTCGAACTCCTGGGTTCCTCCCATCTCAGTCTCTCAGTAGCTGGCATTATAGGTGTGCACTTCCTGGCTTAGTTCTCTTTTCTATTCTTTCCTACAGGGTCCTTTGTTGTCATTATTACACACCATGCTGGGTTAAGGAACAAAATTCACAGCAGTCTTGGCCTGAGGAATTCTTAGCAGGTGGTCTGATATATCAACTAACAGATACAAACGTTCTACAGAAGATAATTGAATTGTTTCACATCACCTAGATTATTAATGATAGAAGCAATTTCACAACCCAAGCCCTCTGATTCTTAAAAGACTATGTCTACCAAAATTATGAGGATAGGTAAAATATACTTCTATTTTTTCTAGTTTGTGCGCAAGACTATATATAACTTCTAAAATATTAAGACATTATGTTTAGACAAGAAATGCCCTAAAATCTTAGAAAACTATTCTTGGTCAAAAAAGAATGCCAATGTATGAGTATATAAGACTCACTGTAAGACATTTGGAAGAGACTGCTTTAAATTACCAGATTCATTAACTAGACATATTCTAACTAGTTTATATAGAATGTCACCATCTTAGCTGAAAAATGAAACAATTCTGGGTGGTTAACATGGTATGGAATAAATTATTTACATTTCTTAATGTTTGTATTTAAAAAATTATTTAAGGCCTTTACATAGAGAAAAAAATAAAAATTCAATAACTCATTGACCTTTATGTTTATAACTCCTAAACTGGTAGATAAGTGAAAACAGATATTTTATTCAAATGAAATCTCAATCTTTGTGTAGCTTGAATTTTCTCTGGTTTAGTTTGGTAACAGCCTGGTACTTTACACGAGTGATTATAAGGCCATCTTAAACTATAGCCATTGCCCTAAAGAAAATGTTTATGGCCTGACTGGGATAATTGTATTCTCCTATTAAATATCACTCCTTCAGGGTTAGTTATTGTTGAGTATAAATGTGCCACTTTATATGCAAATAAAATGTACTAAGGTTTGAATAAAAAGTTCTGCATATATCTACTGACAAATCATTTTATAATGATTCATATCAGCAGACAGAAATTCTCAAGATATGAGCTGTTAATATCACACACAACAAGAGAGATAATCTTCCTTTGAATTTTGTTTTCAAAGTGTTCAGATACAGCTGGAAATATTGTCTTTCCTTGTAGCTACAGCAGACTTGGGATTTCCATTCCAAGTTTTGAGTCAAAACATTTTACAGTATTATGATTACTTTATTGCCAAAAGTTTTTTTTTTTTTTTTTTTTTTTGGTATATTTTTGTCAGACCTTGACTTGTTTTCAATTCCATCTACCTCCATACCTGGAAAAATCAACTGCTTCCCAGATACTTAACTGCAAAGGACACCTGAAAGTCCAGCTTTCCTAAGAATCCTTCTTAACTTAAACCTAGCAAAGCAGAGGGCTTCCACAAAAATTCTTTGTGAAGTGTACTCACTTCACATATTTGCATTTTTTTCTTTTTTAACCTATTGTCTTTGAATTCAATCTTGAAGAAAACCATTATTTTGTGGTTTACATTTGAAGGAGCAATGTTATTATATCTCATGTCCCATCTCAGACCTGTGCCTTGTGTTTTTATTAACAACCCTTCAAGGTACTGTGCAACAATTATTCAAAAAAGCATATTATGCATATTTTGTCCCTGTCTGGGCAGAGTTATCCATAGGAGATAAACACTGACTATTTAAGGGAGGAAATGTAAAGCACTTAATCTTCATTTTCACTACTTTCCTGCAACTTTGTTGTCCTTGCCTGGAGCTGTCAAAGGAATATGGGATAATTCAATATCAGGATGTTAAACACTGAACTCTGATTTTCTGGCCAATTTTCATCTAATTTCCTGGAGTTAAAGGATCTTATAGATGAATAGGAACTAGAGGACTGTAGGTGACGACATCTTAGGGCTATATCGCCAAATCAACACAGCATTGCACATCTGGGAATTTCATGGCTTATGTTGAAATTTTGAGAAAGTCCTGTGCCCAACAAGCTAGAAAGTCATTTATATAGGAGTCAAAGCTAAATACTTATATTTCTTGCGAAATATCTAACACTTTATGGTTGAAGTTAAGTCTATTATATTTTTTAATTAGGAGTAGGGCTAATAGAAGATATCATAAAGTCAATACTTGCATTATATTGAGAAGGTCTTTAAACTACTTTCTAGGGAGTTCAGAGAGTCATATTCATTTTCAACATTTCCTCTCACCCAATTCAAAAACAATTGGTGGACAGCTAGAAAATGTCAAGAAACCAAAATTCCTGACCAACTTGAAAAGCAAGACTTGCATAAATGGCATTATGATATATTTGCATTTATTGTTCAAAGCAAATACATTAATTTGAGTAACACCTGTTATCCCCACTATATTATCATTTCCACAAGGGCAAGGCTCAAGTCTGCTTTGCATATCACTGTTTTATTCTTATTCAGAATGAAGTAGTATGCCCTCAAAAATATTTGATGGGTAGATGAATAATATATGAATCTATTATTTTCTGACCCTAGATATTGTTCTATTTCTTGTACTGTCTTCCAAAACTTATTAGTTGGCACTTATTAGCACGCACGCACATACATACACACACACACACACACACAGAGACTTTTCCTTATAGCCTTTAAAATAGAATAAACTTGTGTGTGCACTTAATCACTTAGATGTTCTGCTTGAAAGCAAATAAATGGATTAAATCAGTCCTACGAGTGAGAATAGTTTCTGTAATACAAAATTAAACCAATTTAATTAATATTCTAATGTTAACAGAACATAGCTAAGATCACCCCAGAATAATGAATCTATACAAAGATCTTCATGTTTGGAAAGGGCACAAATGGGCTTGCATGGAGCTTATACTTTCCCCTAATATTTGACACAAGGGAGATGTGGGTGTCACTGGAGAAGTCTGTGCTTCAAAAATGACCTCTTTATCAAATTCTTTGTTCTTAGTCTTGTCCCACAAACTCCAGCCTCAAAATGTACAGTAGTTGGGGTGATGGACACACTTAAAGTCTAGACTCTTTCACCCCCATACAATTAATCCATGTAGCAATATGTTATTTTAAATGAAATCAGAGTATCTATGTAAAATGTAGCTTCCTTGCTTAAAATACTTTAGTACTTCACGAGCTTCCACTGTGGCATTTTTTGGTTATTTGCTTGACATAAAAGGCCTGACCTGAACTGTGTCCCTTCTACAGATTTAATTCCATTTCTGACCACTCCTCACCTTAAGCCGTGTGCTCTAGTAATGCCATAGGCCTGGCAATTATCTTGCTGAACACACTGCATTAATTCATACCACTCTACCTTTGCTCATGCGGTTTCCTTTGTCTGGAATGTGCTCTTCCCCTTTCTTCTTGCTGACACCTTCTCCCTTTAAGACTTACCAAGTGTACTCTAGGAGATGATTGATTAAATGCCCTTCTGCTAGGATCCAATATAAGCTTGTGCATATTTTAGTATTTGCCATGTAACACTAAAATTAACCATTAACATGTCTGTTTCTTCTTCTAGACTTTAAATATTCCTATTACACAAACTATGTCTTAGTCATTTGTATGGGTCCAGTCCTCATTATGAAGACAGTCACCATACCAATGAGAATCAATACATGTTGAACCACATTGCATATGTAACATTGTCTCATTCTTTTTCCCATCAACACCACTTCAATCTTCTGTTGTGACCTGGGAGTTTTCAGAAATTATCATCCTCTTTTATTTATAAGAATTGCTGAACTAAGCTACTAGTATTTTTCAAAATTATAGGGCAGCAATACGCCTTGTAAATGGCTGTTAACAAAAGTCATACCGCTGACACCGATCTATTACTAAATAACATTTTATTGGGGACTCAGGGAAAATATTCAAAAGTGAGTTAGCTTTGTGTGCTAATATTTACAAGAAATGGTTATTTAAATTGAAAGGAATGTGTCAAAGCATCTCAATTATGTTCAGTAGTAATTAAACTTGATATGCCTTGCATATTTAGAGTACTTCTACAGGTTTTTTAAAAAACTTAAGAGCTCAAGCAAGATTTATAAATTAAAAAAAAACTATAAAACCATCTCTCTGTTTCAATCTTCTATGCCAATATATTGCCTAGAGAGACTTTCTTATAGTTGTTATAAACTCAGAAAAAAACCCGATTTATAAAAGAAATGCTGACATTCCTTTAACAACGGTAGTTTTAGCAGGCACCTTGGTATTATCAGATATTGCGGTTCCCAGTTTCCAATTTCCAGATAATGCAGTGACTTAATCAGTACTCTCTAAAGTGCAAAGCAGGCAATCTTTTTTGTCCTTTGTGCATTTCTCACATCTTAGAAATGTCCCACTTCAATATTCCTGTGCGCCACCTACCCCCACGTCTGTCTCACCCTATATCACTATTCTTTACAATTTCTTCTGGGCTTAGTTTTGTTACTACACTGAAATCTTATGCATAATTATGTGAAGTTGCTATGGAGATTTTGTGTGATTTGTCATGAGGAAAATATATTGTGTTTGAGATAATTCTCCACACTAATAACTCAGGAATTCATTTTTGGCCCATATTTTCTCTGGGATTATAACTAACTGAATATATTTGAATACTATAAGCAAAAGTCATTTAATAAATAACATTACCTGAAAAGTTATTGACTTCCCCATCAAGGTGAAGCACTTTAATGCAGCCAGTTCAATAATACAGCTCTTATTTGAATACCAGTTAAACTCTTGCTTACATCCCAAAGTTCTTCTACAATCAAATCTCTTAAAAATTTATTCCTGATAACAAGATATATATTTTAGCCATATCATAACTTGCGAATGTAATTTTAGAGAATATGTTACACCATTGTACAAAATTAAGGGCAGATATAGCAAACATACTCAAAAATATTTATTTGTCCTTCTATGGCACAGATTGTTGGAGATGGGAACTAAAGGTGAAATTGATTATTTGGCATCAAAGATAATTTAACTAAAGACTATGACTGAACAATAGAAGGTAAACATCATATCGTATAACAGCGTCATGATTTTATACATTTCTTGCCTGACCTCACCGTTACTAGTCTAGGATGGGGAAAGACATGAAATATCACATCAGTTATAATTAGACAACTAACATAAGCCTCTCTTTTTACCCCTAGATTGGCAAAGCTGATTTCAAGATCATGATTGATTTTTAGAGAGAAACATTCCCAAGCCAAGGAAATAGGCAGAAAAGAATTGCAACAAATCTAGCAGTTTATCATCAGGAGAATGGCATCCAGAGGATAAATATAGAAGTCAGACAAGTCAAATCCCAAATCAAAGGCAGACTAATTATAGAAAAATTCCTAGGCAACTCTTCATCTGAATACCTAACCAAGTTACCAAACAACCAGTTCTGGAAAGAGTGTATGGTTTTCTCTCAGGACAATTTTGTACCACAGGTACTCAGCACTCCAAAGGGAAAAGAAATATCAAGTAAGGAAAAGAAAGCGGGGATGAATAGAGTTGGAGGGACTGGGTGAGACGCTCTGAAACAGGGAGATCATAGTCAGTGTTTGTGTGACAAAAGACTCCAATTCAGTCAAGTACCTGGTAAGTCTAGACAGCAAGGGAGTTTCGTTTTTCTGATAGTAACAGTGAAGTACCTTCCTCCCAGTAACTCAGAATTGTCCATACTGAACATGCAAGTTGGTATCTGAAAACTATCAGAGCAGGGGATGGATCTTGAGGAATTGTTCTCTATGCCCCAATTGATTAAGAGAGAGTGGAGTTTCTAGAGATAAGGAAAGATCATTTATAGAGGAAAATGGAAAAACACTTTTGTAAAAATATGAAAGGAAAATAAAACCAGCCTTAAAAAGACAGGTGAGTGGAAGATTTTGGCAAATCAAATTAGAGCTGGGAAGGAACTCATCCTCAGCTACTGGAGCCAATAAATGGTTTGAGCATCTTCTTATGAACAAAAAATGGAGAGGAAAGAATAGTTCCTAGGGAAGACTCACAGCCCTCTCACACATGCTGGGTACAAAAAAAAAGGCTATGGTCACTCAAGCAGGAGGCAAGGACCTTTGCCGGTGACAGGAGAATTCTGGCTGAATGCTTTTTCCTGGGTCCTTATCACATGGGTAACCAGAGGCTGTGGCTTTTCTGAGAGTGCATCAGAGATGAGATGAGAGCCTCACCCACCACACAACCAACATACCATGCTTTAATTCTGAGAAACTTGTAGTAGATCTCCAGTGGGTTTGGAATTCTGCATAGAGAGTTGCAAAGATAGACCCCCAGGGATTTCCTCAGTATCCAAAGTCATAATTTTATGGGTACACAAAATCTCAATACATATCTTTAAATTATTTTCTCTTACTTCAGTGGTATAAAAATTAATATTAAACATATTCTGAGTGAATCAATGCACAACATTTACCTGAATACTACCATGAGTCCAATGTTGTCTTTGTTCTTTTATTTATAACTGTCTTGTTAAAAGCTAATAAGAAGAGAACAGAGGAGGCTTCATGGATAAATGGTACAGTCCTGCCGCCAAAAAAAGTGAAAATGATATAATTGTACAATAAACTGACAATCAATAGTAAATGGATTAAATATTGTAAAGACAATTGGGTTATCATCCATTACTATAAAGAGCAGCCAAACTCAAAAGAACTTCTAGTGGAAAAGACCATTATGAAGAGGAAGAAGAAGGAAAAAAATCTCAAGTTGTAAGAAATTCTAGCAAATGTCATGGCAAAACAGCACCATCTGTCATATTAAATCTACATTAGATATCTGAGTTTTATTGGTTTTATAGTTTTGAATTTGCAAATTTATTTTGCTTCTATACTTAAATAAGCACTATAAGCATAAGGAGTGTATAGAAGGAATGAAAATAATCAAGGAATAGAGAGAAGCATAGATCTGTAAAAACAGTGTCAAAAAGTCCAGAGTATGCCATGGCTCACAAAACCTGATGAAATCTACAAGGAGTGTTAGGTTAAGGCTGCATTTAGAGCCAGATAAGAACAAGGATGGGGTTGACTTACAACTTGAAGCAGATGATGTCATGCTAATAGAAGTTAGAGGGAAAGCAGAGACATTCACCTCCTATATTGCTTCCACCTTTGCTATCAAGGCAAATGATCCCCATGTTGAAAAGAAGAGGAAAACATGAAGCCCAAGATAAGTGAGGAGATCCCAAGGGAGATCAGCAAGCTTTGCATAAACCCAAGTCTCCACAATAAATTACACCCTGGGGTAATGAAAGGACTTCAGATGTGACCGTGGAAACACTGTTGGTAATTTTTTGGAAATCAGGACGAGTCAGAGGGCCCCATATTAAAAACAGGAAAGTGTGTGTGTGTGTGTGTGTGTGTGTGTGTGTGTGTGTGTGTG
>NW_007232825.1:873019-918477 GCF_000164805.1 Carlito syrichta
AATAAATCAAAAAATCAGCCGGGTGTGGTAGTGCATGCCTGTAATTCCAGCTAGTTGGAAGGCTGAGGTGGAAGGATCGCTGGAGCCCAGCAGGTCGAGGCTGCGGTGGCTGGGAGCCGTCACTGCACTCCAGTCTGGGCGACAGAGTGAGACTCCAACTCAAAAAAAACAAAAACAAAAACAAAAAGAAGCCACATGTCAGTTTTTGGTCTGATCCTCCTGCTCCCTCAAAAATATTTCTAGAATACAATGTTTTAAAAGAGGGTGTATGACCACTTCGAAATCAATTATCAGTATGACACTGTGATTAAAGTGAATAATACTGAATTATATACATAGAAATTTATTTAGGGATAAATATCACATCATGTATCCTTTTTACTATAATAAAAATAATTTTTATCATTAAAAAAGATATCAGTGATCACTACGTGGTACAGGGGCTTCCTAAGACAAACTCCCATTATATATTTTTGAAAAAAGGTAACAAGACTGAGCAAGGTGAATTTTCTTCCAGGTATTTAATAAAAATATTTTTTGATGACCAAGAAGCAAGATGTAAAAATAGGGGCTAGATGATCATTTTGCTAGGTAAAATTGCAGAGGCATATTGTGACGTTCTCTGTATAACCTGTGCTGAAACAATGCAACAGAGTGTCATGAAAAGCCTGGACTTGAAGTCAGAAATCTGTGGTTGAGTAAATGTTTTATCTCTTACCTAGTTCAGGGGTCCCATAAGTCCAGTCCACTGCCCATTTTTATAAATAAAGTTTTATTGGACTACAACCACACACATTTGATTACCTATTGTTTATGGCTGTTTTTGTGATTCCATGTCAGAGTAAAGTAGTTGCAACAGAGACCATGCGGTGTACAAAGCTAAAATATTTTCTACCAGATCATTTATGGAGTTTGTCAACCCTTTTACTCGTTACATAAACAAGTAGGATCTGTCCTACCTCTCTGATACTCATTTTCATCATCTGTATCAATCTATAATTCATAGAAATTGATGCACGATAGAACTGAAGCACAGCAAAGCTCTTTAGAGGGAGGGCATCTAATGAAATAATGTATGGGGAGGCTCGTTATGGATTGTAATGTGCTATACACAGATAAGGCATGTCTTATGATCACTCTGGCTATTCAAAGAGTAATAGCAACATTTTTTACCTTAAAGACATGCTAATCTCTAGTACAAAAGAGAACCTCGGCAATACTGGAGAGAACTTTGGATGGAAGGATGGATGGATGGATGGATGGATGGATGGACAGATGAATGAATAAGGACAGTAGTAACTACACCTTACTTAGTACTGACTGTGTACCAGGAATATACACTCTTTTAGATATGTTGACTTATTTAATCCTTTTAACAAACTTGGGACATTATTTATATTTTGCTACTGAGTAAAAGAAAAGAGATTTAAACAATGGCAACAACATCAGGTACCATAAGAAATATCTACAAAGGACTTAATATCTTAGCCACTATGCTAATGACCTACCAAATATGATCCATTTAATCCCCTCAACTTTCTCATGAAATAGGTGTTGGTATCATCATCATTGTCATCGTCATTGTCATCATCATTATTATTCCATCTTTACAGATGAGAAAGTTGAGACTCAGGAAAGCTAAATGACTTCCCCAAGTCACACATCTGCTAAGTGGTAGAGCTGGAATTCAAAACCTTGTTTCCCTGTCTCTGTACTTCAAACCGTCACACACTGGGGCAATTGATTTGTACTAACAAAACTAAGTTGATCAAAGATATATGTAAAGTCGTACTGGAAAAATTAAATATCATTAACTCTCTGAAACATTCCGATCTCATAGCAAACTATGAAAACTAGCTTTAAAAAAAAATGTATTTGGAGCCAGTTTCAGACAATGAAAGATTGCAAGCATAGTACAGAATTTTCTTCATATCCTTCATCCAGTTTCCCCTGATATTAGCATATGACATAAATATAGCACAATGGTGAGAAATTAACATTAATACAATGCTATTAACTACACTAATTATTTTACTTGAATATCACCAGTTTTTCCACAGGTGACCTTTCTCTGTGCCAGGATCCCATCCAGTATCCCTCTTGGCATTTAGTTGTTATTTCTCCTTCATCTCCTGCTGTCAGTAATAGTTCCTCGGTCTTTCCCATCTTGTCTTTCAAGTTCTTGACACTTTGGAAGAATATCGATTAATTATTTTGTCCAATGACTCTCAATTTGGGTTTGATTTTGTTTTCTCAAAATGGACTCACTGAGGCTATGCGTTTTTTGATAAGAACACCACAGAAATAAAGTAGTGTCCTTGGTACAGCATAGCTGGAAGTTCATGAGGTCAATATGCCTTATTATTTGTTTTAGTGGACTAAAATCTCAGTAAGCTAACATGTAACCTAGCTGTAAACACACAAAACTTCATGATAGTTCTGACTAGGTTAATAAATTATTGTGGCCGGGCTTGGTGGCTCAGCCTGTAATCCCGCACTTTGGGAGGCTGAGGTGAGTGGATTGCCTGAGCCTGCGGGTTTGAGACCCGCCCAGGCAACTTGGCGAGATCTCATCTCTACAATAAATCAAAAAATTAGCCGGGCATGGTAGTGCGTGCCTGTAGTTCCAGCTACTTGGAAGGCTGAGGCAGAAGGATCACCGGAGCCCAGCAGGTGGAGGCTGCGGTGGCCGGGAGCAGCCACTGCACTCCAGTCTGGGCGACAGAGTGAGACTCCAACTCAAAAAAAAAAAAAAGAAAAGAAATTATTGTGAACCACAAGCAAACGTAATATTAATTTTCTCTTTCCCTCTAATAGTTAGATTACTGAATTAAGCCCTGGGCTGACCGAGGCTGTGAGTATCCCAAGTTAAGTTTCTGTTTATTTTCTATATCACTACTAGCTAATGAAGCACATTGCCTGACAGAAATGGAGCATTAGTGTATGGTATCTGAACCCCAAATGACAAGACCAGCCTGAGTCCTGCTCAAATACCTATTCAGTGCCCAGTATGGGCTAGGATAGACCTACTTGCCTGTCTTACCTATGAGCCAGGCTTATTGGAAGATTGGCACTAGGAAGAAGGTTTTTCTAGAATCCCAGCATTCACTTAGCTGATACGAAATAAAATAAAAATACCTTGATTCAGTATTAAGATAAAAGGATGTAAGTCCCAGGAAAACAGGAGTAGTTTATTTTATCAAATCTTACTTAGCTCATAGCTAATTCAAAATTGCAAATGAATATTAAGAGAGCTTGTTGTCAGACCACTGAAGGCCCTAATTCCACTCATGTAGGCATAATTACAGAGGGTATAAGGAGACTCGCTTTTACTCATTGATCTGATTTCTGTAGAAGTTTCCTTGATTTCAACATCTTTCTCTCATTTTTTCCTGTTAGATGTATGCTGACTGAAACATATAGCTTCATTCACTCTGAAATGTGTTCACTCTACAGTTCAGTCAACATGAGGAAAAAAAAAAAGCCTGTAATAATTAAAGCAGCAAAGGTGTACCTGCTGGCACTAAAATACCCTTGTAAGATGTTAGCCATCAATATTTCTACAGAAAATGCCTTATTCAACAATATGATCTTATTATTTCAGTTACAGACACTTTTCTAATGGCAATCTTTTAAAATGCATACTAAAAGAATACAGGAGAAAATGAATAGTTCACCTTTAAAAAGGAAAACCTGCAGAATTGGGAAAAGTAGTCTGGTGAGCAGATTTTTTGGATAAGTGTAATTTTGTTTACAATTTTGGATAACCGTTTTGAGTTAACAATGACCACTGTAAAAACCTATCTTTATAAATATCTTATCAACAGTAAAAAAGTAAAGACAATAAGTCAGAAACTTATTAGAGAATTTTTTAAAATATTGGTAATTTAAATCTTAAATATTTGAATTAAATGTTGGCTTACTAAAACATTTTCCAGTGCTTAAAAATTATAACATGCCAGAAAAATTACATATAAATAGTTAATAAGGAAGTACTTATTATTAATATACTATCACAGAATTTGAAAGAATTTTAAGGGTCATATGGGGAGCAAATCGATAGATCTTTCTGGAAGATACTTTGCTACTATGTTGCAAAAGTATACATGTAACACTTCTATTTATCATAAGTAAATACAGAGTTACAATAACATAAATGAAATTATGTTCACCATGGTTTTTCTTAGCATATGAAAACACTGAAAATGTTGCAAATGCCTCAAACAGGGATTAGTTGATAAACTTTAAGACAAATGGTCCTCAATTCCCACACTTTAATCTTGAAATAAACCTGTACTTCCACAGATTCTTCTTAAATGCTAAGTGTGAGCTCTTGTTTTTCTGACCAGAAAAGAAAATCAGAACAAAACAACAGCAGAAACGTCAACAAAAAAACCCTTCCCCACCTTGGAACTGTGGCAATCCCTGCCTGGCCAGTGATTTAGGTCACAGTGACTGCAGCCCTGACCTCCTTGGTGTCACAGAACATGAATATTGTTGACTATTTTTACTGCAGCTCTTTTTACAAGGCTGAAGAAGAAGTGACCTTGGGGAGAGGTGAGAGGACCCGGCAGACCTGAGCTCTGGGTTTACACTCCAATGAGAGCAGATTTTCATCTCTGCTACAGTTGGTTTTCTAGGTAAGATTGTATTTGAATGTGTTTTATAAAGTCAAAAATAGGAAATGCAAGTTTGAAAACCACTACTGCAATGCCCAATGCTTACCATTTAAAAAAAAAAATTAAATAAGCTCAAACCAGAGAAACAAAGTGTTGATTTTAGTCACTGGAATTTTTTTTCTCACTGAATTTTTTAAAATTTATTTTTATTTATTTTAAAGATGTGGGGTACAATTCAGGATTAGGTAGAAAAGTGGTGATTGTATAGGTAAACTTTGGATTTGCCTTTGGTCTCCATTTGGGTCTGCCTTTGGTCCTCATTTCCCTGGTACTCTTATTGATATTAATGTGTCTCCCCACCCCTGGCAACATCCCACTACTGCCAATACCTTTCTTGTAGTATTATGATAAATGTTCTGGGTCCACTTGTGAGTGAGAACATGTTATACTCAGTTCTTTGTCTCAGTTCTGTGATAGATTGCTGAGTATTATAGACTCTAAATCCATCCAAGTTGTGAAGTTCATAATTTTATCCTTCTTTCTGGCTGTGCAGTATTGAATCATGCATATATATGTTCCAATTTTTAAAAAATCCAGTCCATGGGTATTATAGATCTCACACATTTAAGAAAGGGCTACAATCTCTTATTCAAAACTCTTTGTTCTAGATGCATTTTGGAATTCAGAATATTTTGTATTTATTATAGTTAATAGAGAATATATATTTTCTGAAACATTCCCAGCGAGGATGGGGTCAGCAACCCATAGTCAAATAAATTAGTATTTCTGAAGTGAATCATAAAAATGTTCTCAATAAATGAATGAAATAAAAATTTGAAATTGCTTCATACCAATTCATATTAGATTTTTCCACCAAGTTTGGTCAAATCTAACAAAAAAATTTTTAAAAAAAAAGAAGAAAAGAAAGAAAGTAAGATAAAAAGGAGAAAACTTTTCTGAATGTTAGGATTGTGGCTAAGAAACTGTGAAGCCGTGTGATAGAAACAGAGATGGAGTTCACCAGGAGAAGGAAGTGGAGACTCTAGCCCAATCAGATGCATCCTTAACCCTAGTCAACAAATGAATGTCCAGTTAGAAGGCAGAGAGTACAATTCAAAGCTTCCTACAAAAGGTAGAGTTATCTCAATGACAACAAATTAGAGATCATATACTCTTTTCAGTAGTCAGTATGTATGTCTGTTCTTTAAAACACATTTTCCAAGAAAGGGACTATATAAACTTTAATAGCTACATAATGCCATAATTATTTGGTGAAGTGAAAATATGCCCATCATATAGTCTTCAGTTAAAAAGTTGCCAAGAAATAACTATTTTTCCTATTATTAGATAGATCTCTCACCCATGTGTGCATGGATAAAAAAATCTATGTGAATTGATAAATAAGTAAAATGTTAACAGCATTTATCTCAGGGTAGTGCAAATTCAGCTAATTCTTTTTAAGTGTTTCTGTATTATATTTCTTAAATAATGAGAAAGTGTTATTTTGTGAACAGAAAAAAATAGTTTATCTTTGGTGAAAAATGCAATTATTAGCAGTTCACATGTAATTTAGTCCCTTGGTGCCCAAGTGTTTCACCTAAAGTCACATTGTTAATTTGTAGCAAAACTATGTTCCAGCTCAAGGTCTTTGACTTGTGTTCTGTGTCCATTCTCCCATGCTGCATTTCAAAATGAAGCATGAGGTATGGCCCCTGCCTTTGAAGAGCTAATGACTGAATGGAGGAGCCAAGACATATAGGTCAGAAGCAATGATCAAACATTACAAGATGCTATCTATCTAAGTAACTGCTGCAAATCCTTTTAGAAGTAAGGGGTCACATAAATCTCTAATAAAAGAGAATGCAGTGTAATATTGCATGACACATATTGCAAGTCCCTATGAATTCAGAGGAGTAGAAGATAAGACAGCCCCAGAGAGGGCTTCATGGGTAAGGGATGGATATGATTTGAAAAGGCTAAGATTAGGAAGGATATTTCCACAAGGACATATCCAGGCAACATAACTATTGATTGATGGTAGAAATAAGACTCTGCATGTGCCAGGGAGGAGGAGAGCCCGACTGGACAGGTGGAATAGGGCCAGATCACAGAAGTCTTCGAAAACCAAAAGTAGAATAGTTTAGATATGATGGTGAAAGAAATGGGAGTCATGGACAACTTTCTTCAAGGGAGTAATGCGACAAAATACTTAAATGGTGTGAGTCTTCCAGCAGGGTGGTGTGTAGAGTGGATGGGCAGGGGAGCCTGGAGTCTCCAGTGGCAGGGACGGGCTATGGAAATGATGTCGGGTAGCATAAATTGACAAGAAATCAGAATTAGAGGTGGAGGTGAAAGACTGTGTCACCAAGACCCCATGATTTTGAATGGATATCTCTGAAAACAGTGGTTGCCTGACAGAGACAGTTGGTTTAAAATTAGGTTCACTATCTCAGTGAGAGAGAAAAGGGTAAAGAAAACACAAAGCATCCCTGTGCATTAAAGTTATAACTGTTTAACCATGTAGGTTTGAGCACGGAGGCAAAGGGGAGAGGTTCCATAGTTCGATTCTGTTCTGAAGCATCAATCGTGCACTTTTCATTTCATGCAGCCATCACAAACACAGAGGAGTTGAAAATATGGAAGACAGACATGTCAATAGTGATTAAAGGAAAGCAATTTTAAAAAAACAAGAAAAATTCCTCCAAATATGAACACTTGATCAATATCATTTTCTTTGCATGTAAGAACAGGATCGTATGTGGCTTAAATAGCATTTGAAAGTTTTCTTTCATTTGTGAAAGAGAAAGAAGAGATTACAAAAGTAGAGAATTGACTAAAATACAAGGAGCTGTGTCTTCCCTGTGTCTGCTTAGGCATTCTATATTTTACTTGAAGTGTATTCTAAGAAATGATTTATCTTCGTTCCGCCTGCCCTGTGAGACACCTTGGTTGGGTCAGAGTGGCTGGCATAGCTGGGACCCCATTGCCTCTGAACCTTTAAACAGACACTGCTTTGAATTTCATTTCAGAGATCAGGTGACATCCAAATCCACTTAATGTGTAACTGGTATGGTTTTTGATGTCACTGGAGACCTTGATGAAATTACAATCCTATTAGTCATGATGGAGGAGGACAGGAGACCTTAGGTGGCTAATGTTCCATTCATAACAAGAAAGAGCCGTTTAGCATTTGTAAAGGGCATTGATTTCTGATAGTTCCCTAAAGAACGAGGCTCAAGTGAAGAAATATGACCAGAAAGAGCTTGGGAAAGAAATGATAGAAACAGCAAGATTGCATTTATCCAAACAACTTAACTCTGTGTACTTTTTACAGTTTCACTTGAATTCAAAGAATTGAATCTTCATGTAAATGTGGATCTGAGGAAGAACAGGAAGGATATGCTCAGCTACAAAGGGATTCTGTTACTGAGAAATCTGGGGAATTACACCATGCCCTTGATTGATGCCAAGGAGGTGCCTCTAAATATAAAGGGTAAATGGAGGTTACGTGGAAAAAGGGTTTTAATCTGGGTGATAAATTGCCAGATTCCATTATGCTTAATGAGTCTCATCAGTGCATAGCTAGGCTCAGGAAAATAATAAGACCCCTTTCAAAGTCTAGTATAAACAAATTAGAAGAATTAATATTAAAAATCCTATTAATGTGTGTGCAATTTCAAGAAGTTGATGAAGTCAATTAAAAAAGTTTGGTTAATGTATTTTTTACATTTTCTTAAGCAAAAATGCGTGATCATCATCATTGATTTGTTCTTTAGGTTTGTTTGGTTTTTTCCCCAAAATATATCCTATGCAAAATTTAAAGGATTACAATTTCTTTTGATTTGCTCTTCTCTGGGGAAATCCCTGCTTAGAAGCTATGGGATATGGCAAAGAGAGTGTTGCAAGCCTTCAAATGTGTAAGATGCTTATTGACCTGAAAGTAACAAATGAGATTCACTCAAGCGAACTTGCCAAGTCTCGTAATATGCCTCTTAACCAAATGGAGACTACTGGAAGACAAGGATTCTCAGTCACCTGCCTGGAATCATACATTTTTTCTCAATATAAAGTATCAGGTAGGAAACAAGAACAAAATCTACAAACATCTGTGTGTGGTTCAAAATAGAAGTAGTTGCCTCTAATCAGTTAAGACCTCTGATCACAAATGAGAGTAAATCTGCTGGGTTTGTTTGCATCAACAAATTTTTGTACAATAAACCATCAGTCATGGATTAAAAATAAGACTCTCACTTCTTGCCAACAGGATTCTTTTAAGCCTCATTTTAAAAAGAATCTTCATATTCAAGCATACAATCAAAGCATGTGGGAGATGAGAAAAAAAGGTAGCCTCTGTTTTGTAGTTAAATCCCTAGGCAAGAAGGCATAATCAGACATCTGTGCATATTTAGATGTCTCTGAAAACGAATGCCACATGCTCCTTAATGCCATGTGAAATAACATAACTCATGGTTTTTGGATGGCACCAAGGGACATGGAGAGTGTAATGATGTCTGCTTCAAGAAGTCTGGAACAAACTTGTTGGTAATATTACCAGATAATATCCGCAGTGTCTGGCACACAGTAAGCACAAAATAAATATGTTTTTTTTTTTCAAATCTGAAAGGAAGAGTGAGTTCGTTCATATACAATCTTTTATGTAACATTTGTACATCCTCTGTTTTACTACAAAAATAATATATGTTCTCACCCACATGTGCTTTAAGCTCTGAATCAATAAAGAATGAGAGCCACTCCCTTCTCAAAATGTTTCTTTCCTGGGCTGCTAATGTGCTGCCCTGCTTGGTTCTGCCTCTGTACCTTGGTACTTCCTTGTGGGGTTTCCTCCTCCTCTCACTTGCGGTCCTAATCCTGTTCTTTTTTTTTTTTTTTCTTTTTTTGAGTTGGAGTCTCATCTGCCACCCAGGCTGGTGTGCAGTGGCACACTCACAGCCACTCCAGCTTCAACCTGCTGGGCTCCGCCTCAGCCTTCCAAGTAGCCGAAACTGTAGACGGGTGCTATCACACACAGCTAATTTTTTGATTTATCGTAGAGACAAGGTCTCCCATGTTGCCCAGGCTGGTCTCAAACCCGCGGGCTTGGGCAATCCTCTCGCCTCAGCCCCCCAATCATTTTATTTTATATTTTTTAATCACAGATGCCTGTATGCAACCCTTCCTAGAAATAAGTACAAGCTTATGGTTAGATAAACTTTGTATGGGATAAAAAGTGGAATTAATCTCAGGCCTCTAACTTCTGTGATTTCAATATAGTTTGGTAAGAAATGCATGCATGCGCTCAATGGTAAGTGGCAATATTAAGGCCAAATGAGTGAGCAGATGCTGAAGAACCATAATTAGAGAATAGAGTCCTGTTGCCTATGAGATATGAATGGTCCATGAGTGGGAATCATATATGGAGAACTCAGAAAGGAGAAAATATCAGGAGGGTCAACTATTATAAGCAAAGACAATGAGGATGGAAAAGTATGTGGCTGGTATAGGGTCAGTGAGAAGACTGCTAGGTCTGCCCACGAACATTTCATCATATAAATCATAGGAAATGTGGTGGGAAGGAGGTGGGCCCACTCTGAAAGTCTTCAAATGCTAGATGAAGGAATAGATTTTATCCTAAAGGAAACAAACAAACAAACAAACAAAAAGCCAAAATAGAACTATGTGGGATTTTAAGCCTGGAAGAGATCTTAATAAAAATGATCTGCTCTCTATTTTCTACTGACTCGAAGATACTTCCTGAATATCTCATCACTATGTGCTTATTTCAAAACCCATGTTTCTTTTCCTCCTATCCATTGGCTTAGCTATTTCTTCCAGTAGCAACAACCTTCTTCTTGGATTCAAAGCTTGATATTCTCAGAAGAATCTCTGAAGTTTGTCTCCAACTTCAACACCATTTGAAGGTTCACTGACCAAAATCAACTTAGGAACTTTTTATATAAATACAGATTCCTAGTCTCTGTTCCACACCAACTAGATAGCAGTAGATTTTAGGGGCAGACTTTCACCTGTTATATGATGAGTAAGTCTTTGACTAATTGCTACTTTTCCTTCCAAACATCTGTCAACATTCCCATTTCTCTTTTAACCTACGGCAATCACTATAACTCGGAGCTTCCTCATCCTTGATCAGTTACTACCATAGGCACCTTCTGAGTTGCATCCTTCACTCCAATATCAGCATCCTCTTTGTAGAATTCACTTGAGCTCCAGGAAAATACCAACACAACTATATGATTCCCATCATATGACCCTTTGGAAAAAGCAAAACTATAGCAACAATAAAAAGTCAGTGGTTGCTGATGGGAGTTGAGGGAAGAGTAGGGATGAATTGCAGGAGCACAGATGATTTTTAGGGGAGTGAAACTACTCTGTATGATACTATACAGAGTATAGTGAAGATATGTCATTGTACCTTTGTCCAAACCCACAGAATGTACAACACCAAGTGTAGATCCTGCTGAAACTATGAAGTTTGGGTGATAATGTTGTGTCAATGTAGGTTCATCAAATGTAACAACTGTACCACTCTGGTGAGGGATGTAGTTCACGGGAAAAGAAAACTATGTATGTGTAGAAGAAGGGAGTACATGGGAAAACAGTTTTGCTGTGGATCTAAACTGCTCTTTCGAAAGTCTACTAAAAAGAGACACACAAAAACAAACATAAAACCTACTTTTCTCTGCACTGTTAGTCTTCAGAGAAAGGAAAGGGATCTTCACAGTGCATTACCAAAAAAGTCACACAACTGGAGAAGTAATCAGCCTCAGGAAAACACTCACTAAACTTTCTGCCCAAGGCCAAATTAACTGTCTTTCCTCTGCTCAGAAATACTCAGAAGGCTCCTGAAACACCATTAAGGACAGAACCCAAAGCCAACTGGATTTCAAACTTGTCTAAGTGGAACAACCCCAGCTACACAAATTCAGTCACTTTGTCCCCATGCCCTCCTTATAATGGGGTTGCACTGCCACAGTTCTGCAGAAGGTGGCAAAAAGCAGTGTTTATCTGGCCATGGGACAAGTCCCTAAGAGGAACCCTTTCCAAGTGGAAAATTCCTCTATTCCAATGTCTACTATTATTTGAGGTGATGGATATTTATTTAAAAACACACTGCTCTCTATAATCTTATCCTGTCTTTGGTATTTTAGAACTTAGCTACCATACTTTCTATGTTCCAAGAAAATTATATTCTGTGGGTATTCTAGGGTGTAGTAATGTTGTAAGAAGACAGAGTAGGCCAGAGATGGTCAGAACTATGAAATGAGTCACATGAAACAAACCTAGAATATATTTAAATGTCAAAAAAAAAAAAAAAGGGCAATAACCTGAAATGGATAACAAGCCAATATTTTTTAAGAGTAGTTGTATAAATGAATATAGGAAGTCCAAAAGGGAAATGGGCCCAATGTCAGAAAGATCAGCATGGGGAGGAAAGAGAGGGTTGAGTGTGCTCAATAAATCCACGTCAGGAAACTGGCTCTGGCGGGACCAAATGTTTGACTGAGCATACAAGGAACAGAAGTGTGGAGGACCTGCCAAGAAGGCCTGGGCACCACAATCATGCACAGGTACAATAAATATTCAATGAACATCTGTTGAAAGAATGAATGAGTGAATTTACAAAGCTGTAGGTATCCGAAATGAGAAGCTAACTTTAATACATGACAGCTGTCATCTTAAATTCAGAATATCCAAACCTAACAAAGTTCATAAATTTATAAAAGCAATGGTGTCAGAAATTGGGAACAAATTTCAGTAAATGGTGACTAACAAACATCTGAAACTCAGTATGTTCAAACTCAACTAAAACCACGTCAGTATGGCATCACCAATCAGCTACTCACGCAAACCAGGAATCTGGGAGTCATCCTTGACTTCTCCTGCTTTTCCAGAGTCCTGATGTCACCAAGCTATCTTGCTTCTATATCCCAAGTACACTGGAAACATATCCTCTTTTTTTCCATCCTAATTGCCACTGTCATTAAACTTCTGTCTTTTGTGTGACAATGACTTTCTCGCCAGTTTGCTTGGCTTGGGTCTCATCCCTTTTCCCACAGTGCTTAAAACCTTCTGGAGGTTTTCCACTGTGTGCAAAATAAAATCCAGAGCATTTGGGATTGCAAATCTTTCCAATCTTATCTCTTGTTATTTTCCATCTTGCTAGGACTGAGACTCCAAACATGAAAGGTGAAACAATACAGATGTTAAGAGCTGGTCTGCAACAGTACTAGTTATTGCAAGAAGTACTTATGTGAAATAAAGGGGAGTTGCCATTGCCATATCTCATTCACATAGGGGACTTGGATTTATTTTTGGGTGAGTACACACAACTTCACAACTCTGTAGAAAGACCTGAGAGAACTTTTGGAGACTGTGTTCATTTGTGGGTGGGCAGAAATAACCAAGATTTCAGACATGATTTTTGGAGTTCCTTGAATACACATTACTAGGGAAATCTAACAAAAAACTCCTACAGGCGAGTCCCTCATCCTGTTCTTCTGTGTCATCAAATTTCTTCCTATACACTGGGCTCTCTCTTTGACTAAAACCATCCACCAGATACCCTGCATCTGTATTATTTCTTATTTTAGGTGAATCCTGCCAACAGGATATATAATCAAAATAGGGAATCTGCCGCCACAAAGCCCAAATTATTACTATTCATCCCAAAGTCAAATATAAATTATTTGGGATTAGTCAACGTTTCCAATTATTATGTATATCAATGGATAATGAAAAGCATACAAGCTGAAATAAGTATAGTTAAAATGGCACAACCTTCTTGAATTCTTGGTGAATGCTGCAGCAAAGAATTTTGCCAGCAACCACACTATTTAGATTTCACTAAGCAAAGAAGAAGGAATCAATCATTCTTATCTCACCTAGATAAAACAAAAACTAGGAGGAGAAGTCAGGAGAAAACAGTCCAAAAAAGCATTTCACTTAAAGAGCCCTAAGGTAGAACAAAAGCAAGTTAGAAAAAATGGCTCTGAGTAATATCTTCAATAAGGCATCCAGTGCCCCCTTATTTACATGGAAATAATGCAGAGACCTTTTAGGTGAAAAGTAGTGTAAGTATAGAACAAAGGAAGCAGAGTCGCATTTCATTCAAAAGAGCACATGACACATGTGGGTAACTGATCTACAGGAAGACAGAAGGCAGAGGACCCAGGGAGAGAGGCAAGAACTGGGCCATGGCGAGGGATGGAATCAGCCAGGAGGTAAGCTCCAAACTGGCTTTGGTGTCATGAGACTAGGGGAATCCCTAACCCACACAGGGAGCAGGCTAATCGGCTGATGCCATGGCGGCTCTCACAACCTCCTTGGACATTAGCAGTCACAGGAAGGCCAATCCTCTGACAAAAGAAGGGTTTCCCAAAGCACGTTAGATGTTCCATTGGCATTCTGTGGACTGATTTTAGACAGTTCACAGAAAAATATACTTTCATAGCTATGTACTGGTTTCAGTATATATTAGAAGAAAATAAAAAATGAATAAAACTAACCTTTTAACCTCATTATTTGAATGCTAAGTTTAAAAAAAAGATCGACTTAAAGAAAAAATAGTAATGAAGTAAATGACAGTATACATCTTACTGGGATATGGCAAAATCATGAAGATTATATCCAAATTAGGGAAGTTTAGAAAAGACTGGACTAAACCTAAGAGATAAGAGAAAGCAAGTTTGCGGATTGAAAAACATCTAAGGCTATCATCGAAAGGACCATATATAATATCCTAGATTTTTCCTGCTTTTTAGATAAATTACAGACACCAAACAATTTGAATTCTTATGTCGGCTCTCAAATTTTCACAGGGCAACAAGTTTAGAGAATCTGAGTCCAACTTCTCAGCTCCCATCTGCCAAGTTTTGCATTCAGTTGCTTCTTGCATTGCATGCAGATCGCACGCAGGTGGGGTGTGGGACCAAAGAGTAGCAGGTGTAATTAACCTGCCCACCCTTCCTTCCCAGGCCTAGTCACTCCAGCAGTAGGGGAGCATCCCACAGCCAGGGAAAGGGTATCAGAGGGGAAGCAGCATCTGCCACCCAGGAAATTAATTGAAAAGAAAGACACCTTCCCCTCATTCTGTCTCACCCCAATTCAGAACATCTTAATTGCAGAGAGGCTAAGCTCATTAAGTGCTGCTCAACTGTTGTCAGAAGATTATCATGTATTAAATTTAAACCCATATAGTCTCCACTCTTCCTGATAAAAGTTTGTAAGAGTATTTTTCCAGAAGCCCAATCTGGAATGGTTGCGGAGTGGTGATTTGTTAAGGAGCTTATCCTGCCAATGTGGATGTGAGCAATTTGTTTCTAATTATTTCAATAAATGAGCTGTATAAGAAATCCTAATAATAAAGTAACTTACGCCACAGAAGAATAAATCCTGGAGCTCTCAATACCCAGATAACGTAACCATGCTATTAAGAGCTACCTCGTCAATAATGGTAGTCTTTGTATAATGATAGAACTCTATTTACATAATACACCAATGGTGCCTAATGCAAAGCAGGGTTTATATACAACATTAGTTGAGTTTGCAGCATGAATTCACATTCCACCTTTGCATTGGTCAGAAAACATTATTTCACACTTCACTGCTCTAACAAATAAATTAATAAAGCTCACCTCGTTTCCAGTAAATCCCGATGTGCATACCTCTCGATTCGAAATCATAATAACCTCTGGTCTTGCCCTTGCATGTCCTTTGAATCATTCTCAGAGAGAATTATTTTTTGGACTGCCCCACCCTGCATCTGAACTCCAGATGTATTCAAACTGGATTTCGGCCAAAGCTAGAGCAGAAACTCAGGGCTAGTGATGGTCTCATCTTTTTTTGTCAAGTGAAGGAAGGAAAGTTACCAGGATTTTCTTGTTCTTCTTAAAAACTCACAAAATATTAAGTTCCATTTTTGGGATAAAAATGCAGTAAAACACCCCATGCCGGTGTCGTTACTTGAACTATATCAGCTCCATGTTGACAAGAACCATTGCCTTCTCATTTATTCACTTTCTTATCCTCAGTACCCAGTACAGGTAGATGCTCAATACCTACCTTCTCCTATGTGGTCAATAAACACTTGTGGAATAAATTTTAAAAATTTACTAATAATATATCCCAGAAAATTTTCTCATCCATCTGAGGAAATGATCCAATGTAATGTCAGCACACTTGAAAGTGCAGCAAAATGCAATTGTCATTTATTTGGGATTTCTTATTCATTCCTATGCAGGAATTTTGTGAGCTATAAAATAATAGAAACTGGGATTTATAGTCAAATGAAGGGATCCAGCCCCACATAACTAAAACACCAGCAAGGAAATACATGGATGTACTTACTAGGAAAGATGTTTATAGTATTAAAAGTGTCATGAAGCAAAATACAGAAAAATGAGAGAGAGAGAGAGAGAGAGAGAGAGAGAGAGAGGAAGAAGGAGGAGGAGGAGGAGGAGGAGGAGAAGGAAGAGGAGAAAAATGTTTACTTTCTGCCCTCTTTAAATCTCATTCTGTGGGTCCTAAATTTGAATTATCCTTTTAGAAAGGAAAAAAAAAATTATTTTTTTCCTCTATTATATTTATGTGTATATTTACATGCTGACACAGACAAATAGACAAGATTCATACTAGTACAACAAAAAGGCTAAAAGATCATATACTAAACTGCTGAAACTATTTAATGGTATCATTAAATCTTAAGGCAGGATTTAGGAGAATTTTTTTAACTTTCTATTGTGTGCATTTCCACACTTTGTGCCTTTTTTACAGTAAGAAAGTATACTGTTTTTAGTAAAACAAAAAACAATTTGAATTTTTTAAAGTTATAAATAAACTACATTTTTAAGTGTATATTGAGTATAACCACTCCTGAATTGTACCACACATCTTTCAAATAAAATATAAATTTTAAAACACACACACACACACAAACAAAATAAAAACACTTTAATTGTCTGGAATGTAATTACCCAAGGGCTTCAATCAACCAGCAATTTTTTTTCATGCATTCTGCTGCTAGAAGAAAATAAATTCATGTCAAGAATTTAGTAAGTAGTATTATTTGTTCCAATACAATACATGATAATGGAAGCCAAGCACAGTGGCTCAGTGGCTGTAATACTAGCACTTTGGGAGGCCAAGTTGGGAGGATTACTTGTGCCCAGGAGTTCAAGGCTGACGTGGGCAACATAGTGAGACCTCGTTTCTACCAAAAAAATGAAAAGAAAAATCAGCTGGGTATGGTGTGCCTCTAGTATCAGCTACTTAGGAGGCTGCAGCAGAGGGATCGCTTCAACCTAGGAACTTGAGGTTAAAGTGAGCAGTGATCATCCCACTGCACTCCAGCCTGGGCAACAGAAGGAAACCCCAACCCAAAGAAGAAGAAGAAAAAAAGATAGTGAAAAATTTCAACTCCAGAACAAGAATGAGAAAGTATAATTCTGCAATTACTTGTGCTCACAGATTGGCAGAGAAAACATAGCCAGCCAGATCTCAGAATGAGGATAAGTCATGAAATTTATGATGTTATCACTTCCCATTCCATACAGACACTACCAATTGGTTACAATGCTTTCTCATCCCACCCAAGGGGCCGCACAAAAATTTTCCTCAAGGGAGCATCACGAGTAGCCATAGCTCAAAGTTAGCACTTAAGAAACATTTCTGAAGTCCCTATTTTAAAACTGTTAGACATGATAAACTGATGAAAGGGCAAAAACTAAATACGAGAGGTTTGAGATGGCCGAGGACTATTTCCTATATCTAGAAGTGTATTTATCTCCATTCCACAAATTGTTTGATTGGTGGAGGTTGAGATTAGACATCAGATGCACTGAACATTAGAGCCAGAAGGACTCTTATAGACTATTCAGTTCAACTGCTTTTCTTACAAAGAAGGAAATATGAATCTAGAGAAATCACAATGTCCAAATCTCATAGCTAGTCCTGGCAAAGCCCAGCTGGGAATCAATTCTTATCTAGCCAGGATTTCTCCCCTTGCACCAAATGGCCGATAAAGTCACAGCAACCACTGGCAGAATAAACTGGATGCAGATATGCTTATGGATCCAGAAACAGAGAACCACATCATCCCCTAGCTATGAGGAAAAATCAAAGCTCTGCAATAGCGGACCATGCTCCCTGGAAAGATCTTGTGGCCAGCTCCCAAGGAGCCCTGGGCTGGAGTGGGTGTAGGCTACAAAAGGGAAAGCTCTTCTAGGGAGCCCTGGACAGTTACTTCTGGGAGACTTGTGTTCTTAGGTCTTTCAAAGGCACCCAAATTAACATGTTCAAAACTAAACTCAAAATCTGCTCTGCACACCCATGCCAGAACAACAATAAATCTAGTCCTCCTCTTCTCGCCATTGTCTATCATTAAAACCACTATTCATTTAATAAAGCAGGGTTGAAGACTAGGAGTCACCCTTGGCTCCTCCCTCTTCTTCTATCTCAAATCCACTTAACATCACCATCAATTTTATCCCTGGATATCTTGGGAAGCATCCACTTCTCTATGCCTTCTCTGTTACTTGTCTAGGCTTTTGCAACAACTCGTCAGCTAAACTCACTCATTTGCCAAGATAACTTCAAAGTTGAACAATGAACCAAATTTTTTCACACAAGATCACTTTGCTTTTTCAGAGTGATCATCTAGTGGCTTGTTCCTTCAGTAGAATCCTGAAACTGAAATTAACCTCCAAAATGCATCACACCAAGAGTGCAGCTTCCAGGTCATCTAAGTAATAGATTGATCAGAACAGTCCCCTCTGTAGACAACAGTTGAAGCACTCCAATCAAATCCTCAGTACTGAAGTAGCCTTCATCCTTTTGCCTAACATATATCCACAACAAAGGATAGCAAGTAACATTCATGTGGTAACCCTCACCTATCCAAAAAAAAATATGAAAAGAAATTAGGCTGTATCTTGTGGGCAATTCCTGGCATGCTGGCTGTGACTCCAGGCCCACTGTTGTCAATGCCTGTGTATATTTCACAGGACAAGTCCACGCTTGGTATCTGTCAAGCCTTAAGAAGAAGACTCCTTCCAGTGGCTTCTGTTTTATAACTGGAGACAATTTTTGCCTTTGGGAATGTTCTGGGTAGAAGTCAGGGATGACTCCCTCCTTGACATCCTTGTTTAATGTACTTATTATACGCATACCAGAGAGGACATAAGGCTACATACACATGACCCCATGCCCTGGAGGAACGTGGGCCAATTTTCATACTATTTCTTCTTTTTAATTCAGCTCTCCAACTTTTTAATTCAGCTCTTCAACTTTCTAAGACCATGTTCTATGCCTGGCTTCTTGTGGAATATGCTCTTTCAAATCTTAATCTCCCCCCTTTCCCAAAACTATAATATTGCTTGCTTTTTTTTTTCTTGGCTCCTTCCCTGTACCTCCAGCCAGGTCTGCAATCTCCTCATTACCCTTTTCATCTGCCTCTTATTTCCTCTAGGGAAGCAGTTCTTAACCCTGGCCAAACATTAGAATCACTTGTAAAATGAAAAATATATACACACTTGTGAGTGTATGTGTGTGTGGGTGTGTGTGTCCTCATGAACACTCTTGTCTATGTCTAGACTCCACCCCAGACAAACTAAGGAAGATCTCTGGGGAGTAGGACTTGGTCATTGATAATTTACAAAGGTTCTTCAGTGATTCCTGTGTGTATTCAGGGGTAAGTAAGAACCACTGCCTCAGAACTTGTTTACCTTTTAATTTTCATTCACACATTCAGAATGTATTTATTAATAACATATTCATTTCTATCAAGTATTTTGTATGAACCAAGCATTGAATTGGACACGGAGAATGCCCACATATACAGATTTATCCTTCTTTGATGTCGATGTCCTGGATATTCCTGTCCTCGGTTTTCCTGTTCTCAGCACCTGCACTTTCCCTAGGGAGCTTTCTGCCTCATCATTGTGCCAATTACCATCCACTTTTAAGGGTCCCCAAGTCTAAATCTTGAGCTCAGACATCTACCCTGTTATTTAGACTAGTGTTTCGAGTCACGTATTAGATGGGCTGACTTGTCTGGACAAGTCAAACCTACATATCAAAAATGGAGTGTCTTAACTTCCTACTGAGCCCTCTGCTCCTTCTCTATCTCTTGATGACCCCACCATCCATCTGGTCCCCTAAGTTTTAAATCTGGGTAATTTTGCTTCCCACCCTTCTTCCCCACACTCTTACCCTCCCATCCTCTACACCTGTTATTATCTCCAAAACATGATGTCCCTAATCCAGCCCCTCATCATTTCTCTCTAGAGAGAAATGCTGATGGCCTCTCTGCCTCTAGTGTTGCCAACTACAACCTCATCTTCAGCAGAAGCAACAGAGTAAACTGTCTCGAGGGAAAATGGAATCACACCATGGCTTTCTGTTGTTCACAGTGAAGGTTAAAGCCCTTAACCTGGCACACAATGCCATCCAAGTCCTGGCCCTTACCTAGCTCTCCAGTCCCTACTAGAATGAATTGAGAACCCATGATTCAAGCTACAGTGACACAGGTGGGCTTACAGCTTCCCTTTGCCTGGCAGGCTCTTTCTTACTCTCCTTCCCTGTGGTTTTTATCATGGTGTCTTTCCTGTCTGTAAAACTCCCCAACTCACTCCCTCACACATACACACACTCTGATTAATTGTATTGCTATTATACTAAGCGCATAACTCAAATCACATACCACATAATAATGTTTGGGCCAGTGATGGACTACATACAATGGCGGTCCCATAAGGTTATAATGCCATATTTTTATTGTACTTTTTCTATGTTTAGATACATAAATACTTATCATTGTATTGCAGTTACCTGCAGTATTCAATAAAGTAACATATTGTACAGGTTTGTAGCCTAGGAGCAATAGGCTATGCTATATCGCCTGGGTGTGTAGTAGGCTGTACCACCTAGGTTTGTGTAAGTACATACCGTGATGCTCACACAATGATGAAATCGCCTAATTATGTATTTCTCAGATGTCTCCCCATCATTAAGTGATGCATAACTGTATTATACCCCCCAAAAAGTATAATTATATATCTTTGTTTTTGCACTCCCCATTAGATGGCAACTCTCTAAAAACAGTGACTATGACTACATTATTCTTTTTATTTTCAGAACCTGGAACAATGGCTGGAACATTTCAAAACTCAACAGATGTTTGCAAAATAAATAAATGAAGACAAAGTGTTTTCCTCTTAAGAAGCTTACAAATCTAACAAAACTATTTCAGTTTTTATATTCATTTATCCCAGTCCAGAGACAGTGTCTTTTTTCACAACCTCTTAACATATACCCAAAAGGTTCATTACACACAAATACAAACAAAACAATTTAATTCAGCTTTGGGGATATATGAATCACTATAATGTTCCACAAATGTAGAGGGATCATGTGTATCATAATCATAATACTGTAAAACTCACCAACTCACCCACTCCTATACACACACACTCTGATTAATTGTATTGCCATTACACTAAGTGCATATCTCAAGTCATACACCACGTAATGATGTTTCGGCCAGTGATGGACTGCATACAATGGGGGTTCCATAAGATTATAATACCATATTTTGTATAATGACACTCTTAGAAGGCAACAGAGTCTTAAATGACTCTTAAGTCCCCATGATTTGATTGCTTTTCAGAAAAAGCGCTCAGCAGAGAACTGAGTCTAAAGTCATCTCAGTGTAGAAACCAGGTTATACAATCAGGCAGTAAGACCTATCTGCTGAATCGAGAGCCATTGACTGATCTGAGAGTCCCACATTCAAACCAACCAGATCCTCTTAGAAACTAGACTTTGGATGTTATACTAGCAACATGGATGAGTGGAACGAAGCTTTCCAGGAGAGGAATTATATATTATGCTTATTTTATTGAGATTTGAGTAGAAACCACTGAGCCATTGAGTAATAAACTCAGTTTGACCTTGTCAAAATCCTATACCTAGCAGCATTTTGAGAACTTGTTGGTTCTGCCACTTCGTTCCAAGTTGTTTGAACTTTAGTTGAGCACATGAAAGCTTTCACTTAACAAAAATGTGCTGATATATGCACATTATTTCACGTTCATCTGCACCTGCCTAGTAGTTATCACCAGAGGCCCAGGAAATATTCAGAGAATCACTGAAGTGTGAACAATAGTTAATAAAAAAAATGTCTTGCAGTTTTAATTACAAACAAGAAGCAAGCATGTTTCAACTCTATAAAATGGATCTGGGATATCCAGGGAACTGCTGCTGTTTATAACTACACATAAATTATATTCATCTTTCATACTGAGTTACTGCAGCATTACAGATAGATATATAAAGCCACAAGTTCCAATATTTATGAAAATGTTAGTTCTACTACCTGTTTCAGGAGTTGTGTCTAGCCTGATTGCCAAAATAAATAGAAACTAACAAACAACTTTATTCACCCTTCCAACCTGGGCCTAGGGTCTTTTTGCTAAGTTATCATATCCTCTGTGAAACAAACAAAAGAATACCAATACACCTACTGTTACACGTATTAGGAAGGAAAATTGCTGTTCTTTGTCCAAAGACAACTTGTGGTAGGAGAAAATCAAGAAGCAAGCCAATATCAGAGCTGCTCTTTCCTTCCGAGCTGTGATTGCTAAGAGACCATGAAGAAAGGTGATTTAAGAGATTCTTATGAAGGGAGAACTTAATCCTCATTTGTGTAGTCCTTCATTTTGTCACTTGTTTTGTAAGCAGACCTTGTACTGGGCACTCAGCACACACAGACAATGAGACAGATCCTTGCCTTCTTTCTCAGAAACTCCCTGCACAATGGGTGATTCACACAAGGAGTAACACTATTTGGAGAACATGAGAGTGGAGACATGCATTATTCATTCCCTCGTTCAACAAATATCCTGGCTTGGCTTTTTAAAGTCAGATACTATATTAGGTAGCAGTGACCTAAAACCAGTCCTTGCCCTTGAATTGTTTGTAGGAGGTGTCTAGACTGTAAATACCCAATTACAAAATAATGAGGTTGGGCTATGGTAGGCCAAATGCATGGAAACATCTAGCAAAGTCCCTTGACTCAGATGCAGGAGTCAAAGAAATCTCTCTGAGAAAATGCACTGTCCAAGACAAAAGCCAAGAATGGAAATGCATATGCATGAGTCAGATGAAGGATGTGGGAGTAGGGGTGGAGAGTGCTGCAGGCTGAGGAACTTAGGTAGTGTTCATCCCAAAATGCTTTTGTGTAGCAAAGGGGACAAGAGATATTAGACCCTTAAGTATCGGCTTGGAAATTATTACTCAAATCATGCAAATGAGAGAATGAATTAATACATAGGTAGTGATGCTTTCTTACAGAAACTTCATGTGCCATTTTATTGGATAAACCTCAGAAAACACAGCACAGAATTAGAACACATGGAAGGAAAGGCAACTCAGTTCATCAAAGAAGTCACCAGGAAGGCAGACTAAAGTAAAAAGTCCTTGGCCCTAAAGGGAGGGGCAGGAAGATAGAATCAAAGCTTTAAATCATGTATGAAAGTGATTCCTACACTGGGTTGTGCATTTTCAGTAGACAGAAGTATCTGAAAGGCAGATTTATTCGCCTGGTCTTGAAATAATTAAATTGAACATTTTCACCATTCTCCTTAAAATATTAAGATAAAGAAAATACTTAGGAGTATGCCTGCCAATAGTAAATATTCACCTAAGTGTTAACTGCTGTTATCATCGACATTGTCGTTACCATCATCAACATCACTATCTTCATGATTATTTATGAGAAACCAATTAATAATTTATACAACACATTAGTCCATAAGGAAAAGCATTTCTTAAGAAATAACCAGTTCAGACTAAAACACAAAAGCTTTCTGGAGGGTTAATGATGGAACCCAGGGTGCGATAAGCATGTGAGGATCAGTCTTCCGGCTTCTGTGCTCAGGACACTCTCCATCTGAGACAGAAGGATGGGCTAGAAGGATTATGTAAATAACTCAATGTCATCAATAAAGTCCTACTCACAGGTACACTCTTTAATGCTGTGAGGGAGACTTGCCCCTCCACAGATAATGCTAGGGCTGAAAATTTGCTTGAAAACAAAATATCCAAAGCCTGTGTGGGTCAGAACAGGTAAGGCCAAGTAAGCGTTTCACATCAAATGGTACTAGTTATCACTTGGTCTTGTGGTTAATGTGGAGGAGAGAGACTGCCCTTCTAGTCATTACTTAAGTTGTGTGTTTGCATTTTTTGAGTGAATTCTTGGAATGATCAGATCAACGTGTAGTAGTTTCCAGAAAAAATGATTCTAGGTTCATCCAAATACCTTCCATTTTCCTCAAGTCCCAACGGCCACGAAGATAAATTATCCCCCTATTCAACATACAATTTTTGCAAGTTTCTCTGTCTCCCCATTTCCCTCACATTTTCTCTCTTTCAACTTTACCACCCATTCCTATGGGAATAAAATGGAGGAGTAACTAAGTTACCAAGACATGTAAAATCAAACATATATGACTAGCAAAGTTGACTAAGGAATATAAATTGATTCTGCTTGGAGTTTAATCAAGGTGAAGTTCAATGAACTTTGTCCATTTGAATGAAAGGTATAAACAAAATTAGTAAGCATGTAGCAAAACTCCAGTTAACTGAACAAAGTGGTTGCAAGGACTTTTTAAATTTGCAGGGCTTTATTAACCTGGCCTTGGTTCTCCCAGCCAAGCTGACCCCAGTTGCCTTTCACTAACCAAGTATCACTTATCCCATGCTGATCTTTTCCTTGCTCAAAACCTACAGTGGCCCTTAAATAATTCTCACATCACATTAGAACATCCAACATGAAATTCAAGGTATTCTTCCTTAGCTTCTGACCATATTACTTAAGACATACAGTGCATTAGTTTGCTTGAGCTGCCATAACCAAGTATTCCTTGGCTTATAGAAGCATCACTCTGATCTCAGCCTCTATCTTCCCATGGTGTTCTCCCTGTGTTCCTGTCTCTGTATCCAAATTTCCTCTTTTAATAAGGACATCAGTCATATTGGATTGGGCCCACCTTAATGATTTCATTTTATCTTAATTTCCTGTATAAAGATCCTAACTTCAAACAAGGTCAAATTCTGAGGTACTGGGGATTAGGGCTTTAACATACACATTTTTATGGGACACAGTTCAATTAATAATGTACAGTGATACCTTTGCCGTTGTTGTTGTTATTGTTATTGTTATTATTTAGCTGAGTCTCTGAAACACCAGTTACAATGGGAAAGATACATGCTTGTCAGATTGACTTAGATAGAAATTTAACTCTGCCTTTGCTCTAAACTTCCCTACTATTTGAGATAGAGATGAAATACCAATCATGAAGAATGGTGTGAGTACTAAAAGGGGAAAGCAACTTCCATAAAGAAGTAAGGATCGATCCTTGAACATTGTAGATCACCAATCACACTATTTACACCAATTAACTATTACACCAGTTAGAATGACCCGTGTCAGCTATGAGGTCTCTTCTAATAAACCAAAACATAACACAAGAAAAATCAAACTTGTTTCTTGATTCCAAAAGTAGAAACCTTTAAGATAATTCAAAAAAAACCCGAAAAACAACTCTCAGATACCCTCTAAGACACGCTCTATCCCTATAAGAAAAAAAGTTTTTTTGTTTGTTTTGTTTATTATGGCTATTTACTGAGTTCTATAGAAACCAACCTACATGAATTACTCTTAAGGAGTCTCTTCATAGTTGAGTTCATCTGATCATTTGATTGCAAGCTTTTAGAATGGAAGAATGATGTACTCAACAGTATCTGAAAATATTTTCCAAAGACAGCCTTTTTGTTAAGCACCTTCTTTAGGTAATTCAGTGATAATTTAGTGACATTGTGAAGGGTACCTTTGTTTTCAAGTCTGTTCTTTCTCACTGACCTTGCTATCCACTGACTACTAGGGTATACTTGTTGCTTCTGTTATTCTTATTATCTGCTTGCAGAAAAGACACTGATGCATTTTTGGGGATTTAGTAATAAATTATGCTGGGGTTGCTGGGTAATATTAGGCAAGTTGTAGACTGTACATGCACATAGTGTCCTAACATAAACATGGAAGAATTTTATATTAATTATGACAATTTTGTAGCGATGGTGGTAAGGTCTGTTCTAATATAAATCTGTACATGTTGACAATTTTCTAAACAGTATAAAGAGGCGTGCTTTATCTAATTTGCTTGAAGGTGCCGCATGAGCTAGCTTTGGACTTGCTGCTGACAAATCTTAAATGGAATTCCCCTCAAGAGAGTCTCAGGCAAGGAGATCTAAGCAAGAAGAAGAGAACAGTGTGCAGTTTCTGGCATCAGTAATGTGAGGGGTTGATTTGGGGAGAAACTACTGGAAAGTCCTATGTCAAGGAGTAGCCTCCCCTGTGTCAGCTCATGGAGAAAATCTTTAGTCAAGAGAGGCTCTGGGGTGGGTGATGGATCTGCCAGCACTAATTCTAGATGTTGCTCACCAGAGAGAGGAGGAACTCAGTGTGGATTTCCTTCTCCCTCTACAGGGCTGTCCACTGACCTTGATGTCCACTGTCTACTTTTCTGGAGAATGTGCTGTCTTCGGGTTACTACCTAAGAGCAGAGACCTGATCCCCAGGGAACTGACAATAGTGTCCTCTTTACTCAAATCACAGCTGGATCTTCTAGAAGACAAGCTCAAACTCATTAAGAAGAAACTCTCAATATGAAAAATAAGAGATATGATGTAATATTTGATAGAAATCTGGCATACTGGTATATGAGAAAGACCTTGGCTTGGTATACTATAATACTTCAAATGGAGAGTTTGTAATCGAATCATCCAAATTCTCTCAATACAAAATAGCAATCTAACCAATGACAATGATCAGTGGCATCAGTATGAACCATATTTTTAAAAATTTAATGAGCATACGAAGTAGAAGAAAATGTGCCTATTTTTAAAAAACAGCATATTCTGTTTGGAAAGCAAGAAAAATAGCCAACAATAAAATTTCATGGGTGGAAAAATTGTGTGTTATGTCAAGTCAGATGCCCTTGAAGAAAGATTTATGGGATGATTGGGAGTAGCCCAATACAAGGAAAGTGTGTGAAAAGGAGAAGTGAGAGGAGACAACTCAAGTGCAACAACTCTTAAAGAGAGAGGGGGGAGCAACATTCCTCCAGATGACTGGCCAGGCTTTGAACACCTGACTCAAACACAGTCAATCACAAGGATCGAGAAACAGAGGGCCAGAACGCAAGGAAATATTTATAAAGTGGAGTTGGGCTAGGAATTGGCATTACAAGTAGTGGTAGAAAGGCTACTTTTCAGAGAGAAATGGAGAAGGAAAAAATGTGAGAAAGGAGGAGACATGTAGAGATAAAGAAACAGACTTGGAACACCAGAGAAGCGTCAACACAGACATGGCTTCCAGAAGGAAGGTTAGTTCAGCTGCGCTTCCTTTGAGACTGGAGCCTTGAGAGAGCATGTGCTCACTCTTCATTTGAGCCGGGCTCAGTGAGGTTCTGATTCTTACAACTACATCACTGTGGCAAAAGCTACATGAAAGCCACATAGAGAAGGAAACAAACCGCAGGACAGTGAGGGACTCAGGGTACTGAGAAGGGTAGTGTTTTAGAGGGAGGAGAAAGAATAAAACTATAGAGGACTTTGGCAGCCAGAGAAGGCCCAGGGTATTCATTGCACAGATAAAGAATGACTCATTGACCCTAAGACTAGAAAAGAAAAAGAAAATGATTTTGGCAGAGAGAGAAAAGTTCTTAGAGTCTGCACATATTGATAGGCAATGATTCAATTTGGGAAAGCCTTCCTAAGGACTTTTTTTTGGCATTTTATATGAAGTTTTTAATTTGTTTTCTCCTAATGTTTAGACTGAAGAGAAATCCCCTTCAATAAGAATACTTTTAGCAGATTATTAAAAGGGACAGTGTGAAATCAATAATAATATTTAGAAATACATGTAGGAGAACTAACTTGCTTCATATATCACATTTTCAAGTAACTGATGTGGGCTTCATTTCTGGTTACATAGCACAGTACAGGTTGACTTTTATGTATTAAAGTTAATGAATAAAAGGGGGGAGGTCTTATGGTCTCAGTAGTTCTCCCAATTTAAATACACTTAAGTAACTGTGAAAACTGGTCAGTTTATACATAAAGTCATGCCAATTTAAAACAGAAAAGTTCCATTGATATTGACCACATTTTTGGCTCCTATTAAGTTGCTACATAAATATATAAAGCAGGTCTGTAATACTATACGTCTGCAAAAACATATTTTTGGCAAATAAAATTTTTTCCATTTTTAATCTCTATCTACCTTACCCAATATTCTTAAATATTTTAAAATTACTTTAGGTTCTAAGTATCCCAATATCCCCATCCCCACCCAGCTTTTTCCATTTTGCTCTTATCCATTCTTTTCTTTTACAGATTTGCACATAAAATATTTTGGGATTCTTTATGGTCACTATTTTTAATCTCTCAAAATCCAGCTTCCAGTTGTCACTGTAGCAACATCTGAAGTTTAAAGTTATAGGTCAGTGATTGTAGTGGGTTGGATGGTGCCCCATGCCACCCCCCCAAAAAAGATATGCCCATGTCCTAATCCCTGGAACCTATGAATGTGACCTTATTTGGAAGAAGGATCATTGAGGATATAATTAAGTTAAGGATCTCCAGATGAGAGCATCCTGTATCAGTAGCAGGTAAATCTAATGATAAGCATCCCTAATAGAGACACCCAGAGGACAGATATGGAGAGAGGAGGAGAAGGGAGGAGGAGAAGAAAGCCGTGTGAAGATGGAGACAGAGATTGGAGTTGGGCAGCCACAAGCCAATGGATGTTTGGAGTCATCAGAAAGAAGTGCAGAGGCACAGAAGGAGTCTCCCCTAGAGCCTTCAGAGGGAGCATAGCCCTGCCGAATTTCAGACATCTATCCACCAGAAATGTGAGAGAAAATTCCCTATTATTTTAAGCTACCAAGTTTGTGGTCATTTGTTACAGCAGCCCTAGGAAACTAATACAATGGTGAATTGGTAGCCATTTATTTTTTATTTGCTTTTCATTACATTTGTGGCTCATAAATAGAATGCTGATTTTTTTTCTGTGATATGATGATTTAATGAGAAATATATATTTGATCTGTGTCCCTGGTTCCTGGCACAGAGCTTCTAAAACCCTTAGAATTTCCTGAGTGATAGGTGTGAGAGGAGTATCCTTTGTTATTCACAAGGCCCTTTCTAACTATACGGAGTTTATGCTAATGAGGTGACTCCTTGTGGGCCCCCAGACAACTTCAGGATGGGGGCTGGTTGCCAGAGGAACCAACAGTGTGATTAAAGGGTTGGGAGGCCAGAGAAATTGGAGGTTGAGCGAATCACCAGTGGCCAATGACTTAATCAGTCATGTATATGTAACAGAGCCTCCATAAAAATCCAAAACAACAGAGCTTGGATAGCGTCCAGGTTGGGGCACACTCTGAGGTTCTGGCAGGTTTGTGTACCCTAGAGGACATGGAAGCTACATGCCTGTGCTCCCCACACCTTGCCCCATGTATCTCTTCTGTTTGGCTGTTCCCGAGTTGTATCCTTTCTAATAAATCGGTAAAAGTAAGTTAACGATTTTCCCCAAGTTCTGTGAGCTGTTCTAGCAAATTATTCAACCTGTGGCGTAGGTCTTGGGAACCCCCGACTTGCAGCCCGCCAGACAGAAGTATGGGAGGCTCGGAACTGGCAACCGGTGTCTCAGTTTTGTAAACGTCAAATTCTAACTCAAGGCAGTTAGTGCTAGAGTTGAACTGAATCATCGGACATCCTGTCAGTATTCAGAGTTGAATAATTGGTCATTAGTATAGAAAAAACTCATCTGATGTCAGAAGTAATCTGTGGAAGGAACAGGTTATCGAAGTTGGTGTCAGAAGTATTTGGGAGTAAAAACAGCATAGATTCCCTAATGTAGGGATGATTAAAAATAAGCCTATTGTAATAAAGTATTACTTATATTTTTATTTTATTTTTGGAGTTGGAGTCTCACTCTGTTGCCCAGACTGGAGTGCAGTGGCACGCTCCTGGCCACAGCAGCCTCGACTTGCTGGGCTCCGGCGATCCTTCAGCCTTCCAAGTAGCTGGAGGTACAGGCGCATGCTACCATGCCCAGCTAATTTTTTATTTATTGTAGAGATGAGGTCTCACCAAGTTTCCCAGGTGGGTCTCGAACCCATAGGCTCAGGCAATCCACTCACCTCAGCCTCCCAAAGCGCTGGGATTACAGGCTGAGCCACTGAGCCCAGCCTTAAAGTAGTACTTATAAAATTAGAAATTAAGGTAAAGTTTATCTCTGAATACTGGTAGTCTTTTTTAGAGATGGAATTTTGCTTTGTCACCCACACTGGCGTGCAGTGGAACCATCATAGCTTACTATAGTCTCAAACTCCTGAGCTGAAGCCTCCTACCTCAGCTTCCCAAGAAGCTGGGACTACAGGCACATGCCACCATGCACATCTAATTTTTAAAATTTTCTTTTGCAGAAACAGGGCCTAGCTATGCGCCCTAGGCTGTTCTCAAACTTTGGGCCTCAAGTGATTCTTCCTCCTTGGCCTCCCAAATTGCTAGGATTACAGGTGTGATCACCATGTCTGGCCTCTAAATGCTGTTTATTAAAAATATCACAAAGCAGTTTTAAATGGCAATGCTGTTTAAACATTTATGTATTTTATGGTTTAATGTTGCTGGTTGTCATGAAAATTGAATGAAATCTATAACCCACAGTTTAATATACCATTAGATACATTTCTGCAAAGTAAGAGCTGAACAAAGCCAGTAAAATGCATAACATATAATGTTTTTGTTAACAGAATTTATAGACAGTTCAATCCCAGAAGATTTATTGAATTCCTAGAACATATCAGGCACTGTGCTAGGGAACAGAAAGATCAGATCCTTCTGTTGAGGTATATTTACTGTGGGGAATGGTATGTAAATAAATTGGCTTGTATCTAAATAAACTAATTTCAGAACACAATTCCTGGGGGCTTGGGGAGACATCTTAACCTCAATGCATTACCTAGTGAATCAGAGTCATAGTATCTTATAAATAAGCATTGAATTCAAAAATCACTGTTTGAACTAAATATGTATTCATAAAATCTATACAACATTCACAGATTTAAAGATCTGACTACTGAAAATTGTTAAACCTTGGTAGAATTCTGCATATATATTTAAAATATATATTTGAAATTATTATGGATTGCTTAACTAAAAACAATTGTTACTTATTTTATTGTTATGAATGCATTCTTTGGCACTAAAATTAAGAGTTGTGAATAAGAAAGCAGCTCCATTCAGATTTAAAGAGATGGAAATGTTCAGCAAGAACAACTGACTGTATCTCTTCTAGCATATTCTGCAGTTGTTAAAAAGGATGTTTTTGAATATATTTTAATCACAGAAAATAATTATGAAATAAGGTTAAGTAATAGAATAAGAATGCCTAGCTGAAATATGATCTCAACTGTGTAAAAATACGCATAAAATAACTTCTAGGAAAAAGAAATTAGCTAGGTATGGTGGCACACACCTATAATTCTAGTTAATTGAGAGGCTGAGATGGGAGGATCACTTGAACCCAGAGCTATGATGTACTATTTTGAGCTATGATGTACTACTATACTTCAGCCTGAATAAAGGAGCAAGACCTAGTCTCTAAAAAGCAAAAAAAAAAAACCCAAAAATACTCATAGGAAAAAAATGCACCATGTTAACAGTGATTGCTTTTGGGAATTTATATTATGTGTGATCCTGGTACCTGGAACAATGCTGGATAGATTGTTTTATCACATTATACAATAAATTGTTGTTGAATGCATACTCATCTATTCTTCCTACAATGAGACTTATCACATTTTAAATAATAAAAATGATAGTCAAGAGCCTAAAATAATTGAATTTACAGATAGATATATTCACAAAATAATCTATACCACAAACAGGGCCCAGAAAACCAGAACTATTCATCCTATTCTGTTCATCAATGTATGATCTGTCACTCTTCAAACTGAATTTCTTATCTCCAAGTAAGATGCAAGAGTCACTAAAGGAGAATTTTCTTTGATGTGGGAGGTGACAGTCTTGTCCTGCTGCATCTTACAAAGGAGGCTTCCTCCTTGGTTGGTCCAGGCTCATCTGAACCTTTGGCTGATTAGGAATTCATATCAAAGTCTGGTAACATCGCTGGCTAATGGGAAGGTAGGCATTAAGTGTAGTATCTAGGGCGCTTGGTAAGATGAACTTAGGGCAAAACCAAAGGAATTTGGAATTTGAGCTGAGTGCCATCTGGGGCAGACTTTTTTGGAAGAGGTAGGCCAGAATGGGGAAAGTTGAGAAGTGTGGACTCAGACAGGTAGAATGGAGAACAAGATACTTTTTATTAGTGTTACAATTGAAATTGGAGAGCGGTAGTGAATGAAAAGGTGTTAGCCAGACCACGGTGAGGGCAATGGCAGGCATTTCTCAGAGAGGTAGGGGCAGCTCTGAGGGATTGGGTTAGTGTTGCTTTTGAAGTAGAGAATACATCAAATGGCGTGTTCCCTCACCCTGGTTTTCTAGTCATAGCTCCAACAAGAGCTCTTATAAGAACTTCCTGTCCTGCAATATACCTAATGGAACAAACCTGCATGTGTACCCCTTGAATCTAAAGTAAAATAAAATTGGCTGGGGCACAGTGACTCACGTCTATAATCCCAGCACTTTGGGAAGCTGAGGTGAGAGGATTACCTGAGCCCAGGGATTCGAGACCAACCTGGGCAACATGGCAAGACCTTGTCTCTACAATAAATCAAAAAATTAGCCAGGAGTGGTGGCATGCACCTGTAGTTCCAGCTACTGAGAAGGCTGAGGTAAAAGGATCACATGAGCCGAGCAGGTTGAGGCTGCAGTAGTCATGATCATGCCACTGCACCCCAGCCTGCCTGGGCGACAGAGTGAGACTTCGACTCAGACAATAATAATAATAAATAAATAGTTTAATTTTAAAATGAACTTGATGCTTTTCTCATCCACCTTCCTTAGCTTCCATTGCCCATGAGTAAAGCTTCTTAAACTCCCTGGAATGGCAAGAAAGTCCTTACACTTTCTTACTTGCCACGCTTCTCTCTTTCTACACCCTCTCTTGGACCAATTACCTGAGTCTAATCTACTTGTGGTTTCCAAACCTGCCTTCTGTGATCTCTCAAGATGCAGCTCAAGGAATGAGACTGTGAAATCCTTTGACCAGCCAGGAGTATGCCATCCTGTCAGCCTCCACTGTCCTCTGCACAGCATCATCAGGGATATTTCAAACATTTGTGTCTTCCTAAATTAATAATCTATGAGCAGTTTTTAGTTAGGATTTAATACAGAAGTTTGCTTGGTTGGATGGAAGAATGAAAAGAAACCCAGGGTGCTTGGAAGGCACAGGTATTAAAGAAGAGTCAATTTGCAGTGAGCACTGTGTACTCACACCTATTGATGCTACTGAAGGCAGATCCAGAAAAGCCTTATGGGAAAAGTCCCTGAGTGCCTGGTTGACTAGGGGTGAGGAGGAGAGGGGAAAAGAGTTTGAATAAGAAGTGGGGAAATAGGATTTGGTAACTAATGGAGTAAACTCAGTTTCCTTTAGTTTGTGGGAGAGTTGCAAGAGGAGAGAAGAGTCAGAAGTAACACATAATTTAATAACAATGTAAAACATAAGACAAAGCCCTTTGGTGGCAGTACATCTTGATTCACCTGCCTGGCCACATTTCTTTCTTAAGAATTTCTAGTGAATGTGGAGAAACAGATTTTTTTCTTTTTTTAATCTTGAAAATAATTGACCAGAGTTAAGTTGTAGACCCAATGAAGAAAGGTTGCCAAGCCCAACGTGGCACACTACTTATCTCTGAATAACTTTGAGAAAAAGAAATGATATCACAAGAACAATGTGCTCCCAACAGCTCAGAAAGTCCCAGGACATAACTGAAAAAGTGAGATCTGCAAAAATTCATTTCTAAGACAAATAACGTAAAACTTAATTCATTAGGATTGAGGCATGAAATGATTAATGGACAATTAAAATGCCACGCATCACTGATTATTAGTGACAATTGGTATTTTCACAGTGTTAAAAAATACAGAAATTGATTTAATTAAATTTACGTTAGCCAGCACCTCATAAGAGTAAAGTAAATGGCCTGTGGCGGATAAGCACAGCCACATGGCGTTGTAAGTTATTTCTTACATGCTTTACTGAATGTATTTAGTCTAGCCACCAATGTTTTATTGAGTTTTTAAAAATCTAGATGTCTAGCATTTAACACAAGACTCTTGGTTCAAAATGACTATAATTCATATCCATGTGAAATGTATTAGATTTTTAGAGAAGTTCATGAATTGATGTAATTCTAAGAACTCTGGGTTGACATCAGCTTTAACCCTGGATGGCACAAACTGCTTCAGTCCCTGTGGCCCTTTCTGTCACTGCCTTTGCAAAATGCTGCAATGTAGAATATACCCATACTGAGCATGTTCCCTGTGATGTTCCAAGTACTCTCCCCACCTCATTCTACCAGTCCCAAATCCTGGGTAAAAGGAAGAGGACAAGCATCATTTCGGTGCATTCTTCTGCCACCTTTCAAGGGTGCAGAAAATGAAAATGTTGAACTGTTATGTCAATCACTGGGCTCCTGAAAGCCAGTCCACAGTCAGGTATGGACAATGTGGTGAGGTGTGTGTGTGTGTGTGTGTGCGCGTGTGCGTGCCGGTGAGTTTTCATTAGTCAGACCTGAACCTCTTGTCTGCTCTGTGCTGGGCCTGGGGCACTGCCCCTCAGCTGAGCAGTTCAGGCTCCGTGGCTCCTGGACTTGCCTGCTTTCTCCAGGCCTAGGTACCCCAGCTCTTGTGCCTCAGCTTTCCTCACCTTCCCTAGAGTATTCTGCATTGAATGAATTAAGACAATGGCTTCCAATTTTTCAACATACTTACCTGAAAGTATATTTTGACCATGATCAAGAGGAAGATGGACATGTGGGTTCCTGTCCTACTGAGCTGTTGAGATGAGCCCTACTTTGCACATAGATCAAGAGCACAATTGTGTGCAAAGCAATATCAGGAAATAAAACTGTGTTATAGTAATTTCCCCTTTATTCAAGTAGGAAACATCCCAAGCCCTCCAGTGGGATGTCTGACACCTCTTGTAGTACTGACCCTGCATACACAAAGTTTTTTCCTATATATACACACCTATGATAAAGTTTAATTTATAAGTTAGCCACAGTAAGATTAACAGCAACAGTAATAAAATAGAACAACTACAACAATATAAATATGAGGGGGGAGTCCCCCCAATTGGAATTTATTTATTAAAAATTGTGTATTTATTCTTACATGTTTAAACTTCAGTCACCTTCAAAGTACTCTCCATTTGATGCAATACACCTATCATTGAGATACTTTTTCCATTGCTCAAAACAGTTTTTGGACATGTCCATTTTGATGCCTTTTAGTGCTTCTGCCTTTTTTTAATTTCACCTCTTCCACATCAGCAAAACATTTCCCTTTGAGGACTTTTTTCATCGGGAAAACACACAAAAAAGTTGCTTGGAGTGAGATTAGGTGGATAGGGAGAATAGAACACAGGGGTTGTGCCATATTTAGTCAAAAACTGCTGAATACTCAGTGTGGTATGGTCAGGTGTGTAGCCATGGTAGAAGAACCAGTCATCTGTTTGCCACAACTCAGGATGTTTCTTCTGCAAATCATGATACAAACTTCTTAAAATTTCCAGATAAACTCTTTGGTTGACCATTTGATTCAGAGAACAAATTTTGAGTATACTACAAGGGGCCAACCCTCCAAAAAATAACTCCAGTTTTGGGGGGAGCCTCCCTCTTGTAGTGCAATGAGAGTTATGTGAATGTGGTTGCTCTCTCGTTTATTTCTGAAACTTTTCATTTAATATTTTTGAAACTTAGTTGACTATGGATAACTCAAACTACAGAAAGTAAAACTATGGATGGGGGAGACTATTATATATTTTTCATTTTTCATTTTAAAAACAGAAAACGATACCTTTTTATGCTTGAATTATGTCATAGGAAGCTTGTCCACTGTTTTTTCTTACAAATGACTACATTTTCTCTCAACTTTTGAGATATTAATATGTCCTTTCTCTTACTAAATGATGTTCATAGCAGATGGCCCTCCTGCCTTCCTCTCTTCAGCCATCTTTTTACCCCCAGAGTACAGAACTGAATTCCAACTTGTCCCCCTTCTGTCAATTCCCCACCAGCATTAAATGCTCGGTTAGATGTGTAACAAGATCATGTGTCTCACTTCCTCCCCTCTGTCCTAGTTGCAGGCTTCCCACTGTGGTTAGAAGTAGATCCAAAGCTCTACTAGCTTAGCCCATGAGGCCAAACACAACCTGGTCCCTCCTACAGGGTTTATTCTCATTATTCATGGTAGTTATGTTTGATAAAGTTGCCGCCAACCCTGAATTAGCACATCCTGAACCATTGCTCCTAGGAGAAATACAGAGCGATGTTTCCATGAGCCTCTGGTCACAACTTTTTTGTCAGCTGATCAATACATAACCTTGTTTTGTGTGTGTTTCTATTTAAACACACCTTATTGAATATACATTGTTGATTCATTAACCCTGAGCTCATGGGTGACAGCACTATACCTCTCCTCTATACCTGATCAAAGCTTACCTAATATACATATTTTTGACATAAGGCACCTCCCAGCTTTCTTGCAATTAGGAACACTAGATAATACTTCAACATCATACTTTGGGGCCATTATAAATAGTGATATGAACAATAAAAAGCAAAAAAATGTGAAAAATGCAGGACTAAGTAGACTTCAAAAAGGACACTTGTCCACAGTATGAGAGCTGAAACCAGAAGACCTCATTCAAACTCAGCTGGAAACATGTGCCTTGGGAGACGGAATTTTTTGTCATTCTAAGTATGTCTGCAAGTGACAGCAAAGCACTGTGATGACTGATTTGGGGGTTACAAATAAATTTCAGCGAGTAGGCAAATTCACAAATGCAGAATCTGCAGCTAGTGAAAATGTACTCTTTTTCCAACTTCATCTTCTACAAATATCCATGTTGTTTGTTATGCTCCAGCTAAGCTTGCCTCTGTTTCTCAGCCATGCCCAGTTCATTCCTACCTCAGAAGCTTTGCACTTACTGTTCCCTTTGTATGAATTGTAGCTTCCCCATATCTTTGGAGGCCTGGCTTCCTACCATCACTACCCTCAGTTTTGTTACTGTTATCACAGGTTTCAACTGCTTCCCATTCAAATCTCCAGTCCCCCGCTGACCCGCCTGATCTCATCCCTCAGTTTCATTTTCTTGTTGGCATCTACCTCTATCCCCCCATGCTGCTGCTGCCTCTCCCTTTAGAGAGATGGCCCCAAGGCCCCATGGGAGCAGGCTTCCTCAATGCTGTGTCCCCAGCATCTACCACAGAGCCCAGAGCCGGACACAGTAGGTACCCAATACATAGTTGTTGAATGAATAAATGAATGGCAATTGTCTTCTTATGATGTCCTTTCTTGGCAAAATAGGAACATAGGAAATGCTTTGGCAGCATCCAGCATTCAGGGATTTATAGGTCGGTATAATCCCTAAATTGAAGATCCACTGCTTTGAAAAAGCACCCTCTGCAAAGCTTCAGCCCATCATCTTTCCCCATCATCTTGAGGTTTTCTTTAATCATACCGCCTAACGTGTCATCAATAAATCAACAACAGCATGTCACATTGGAAGCAGCCCTGGAACAGTTGGAAGAAAAGGGATTTTAGGCAGTTTTACTCGAGTATTGAGATGGATTGCGATCTTCTTTACTCCTAGAGGAATAAAGACAATTTCTCTTCATTTAACTATGTTGATTTGCACTAAAGAAGGAATCATTTTGATGAGTCTTAAGGAATGCTTTCAGAGAGAAACGTGAGAAAAGTTATGCAGAAGCAGGCAGGGGTGGGGGGGTGGGGGTGGGGAGGAGTGTTTGCCTTGGAGAGCTAGAATTTAGCAGGAGGCCCTGGACTCCTGTAGGTGAGAAGAGACACAAGGTATAACAGGGAAGGAAAGAGAGGGCAGTGGGAGGGCTTCAGAACAAACCTCACAGTTTATAGTTTTATCCAAGGCTGGGCCCTGCTGCATTTCCTCTTGGTGTGGCACCAATTTGTTAAAAACAAACCAACAAACCAAAAAAGCTCATGAGAAGGAAGGAAAGGAAGGAAGAGAAGAAAGGGAGGGAGCGAGGAAGGGAGGGAGGGGAGAAAGAGAAACTTCAAAGTAGTTTCTTAGGAAAAAGAGTTTAATGATTAATTGGGTTAATAGCCTGCACGGTGGCTCAAGCCTGTAATCCCAGCACTTTGGGAGGAGGAGGCGAGAGGATTGCCTGAGCTCAAGGGTTCGAGACCAGCCTGAGCAACATGTTGAGACCTGGTCTCTACAATAAATCAAAAAATTTAACCGGGCATGGTGGCACACGCTTGTGGTTCCAGCTACTTGGAAGGCTAAGGTGGAGCAATCACCTGAGCCCACTATGTTGAGGCTGCAGTGGCGATGAGCATGCCACTGTCCTGCAGCCTGAGCAACAGAGTGAGACTCCGACTCAAAAAAAAAAAAATTAGGTTAATAAAAGATCAAATCTGAGAATCTGTTTGGGGTAGGAAAGCAAATAAAGCTTTCTGCTGAGTAAATTCAGTTCTCTCACAGACTCGGGTAGATGCTGACTACACTGTCGCATTCCCAGGGAACACTGACCCTGGCCACAATTTACCTCCCCTTAATGCAATGAAGTAAATTCCGTATTAAGGCTCCACCTTGCCCTACCTTTCGGAGAGTTTGCATTATTTCTATCAAACTCAAACTCTTCTCTCCCTCATTGAGAGCAGGGAAGACTTCAGTGGTTAGCACTGTTTTGACTATGAATCCAACTTTTCTCACTTCTCTTTTGAACTTTCCTGTGTCTCAGCTCCAACAGGATGTGCACTTAGAAAATGGCACATGGGTGGCACTGTCTGTTCAGTTAGAGAGATGAACCAAGCGACACATGGTAGTACTGTCTACCTGGCCACATCTGTCCTGCCAGAGAGATGAACTCATCCATGAGCATCTGAAAAGCACAGCAGCCTGAGTCCTGTGCTCAGGACTGCTTATCTGCCTGCTATGAAACATGAAATGATCTTCCAGGAATTTCGCCTTGACTTGCAAGGAAGGAGAATCTATTATTCAGGTGCTGATGAGTGTAGCTCTTCGAGTTTTCTTAGAAACATAAAAGTGTTTGCTCTTAGGATAACTATATGTTTTCCTTTAGGGCTTGTCTGTTCACAAAGAAAACAGAGAAACCAAACTAATCCTAGTCCCTCCTGTTGGCTTCTTTGAAAACTTTGAGTGGTTTCCAGTCCAAACCAGATTTGCTCAGGCTTCCCTTTCAGAATAATCTACTTACCACAGCATTCAAAACAATTTAGCAAGCCTGGGAAGAAGTCTGACATGAGGGTGGGTGGGTTGGTGAGCGGGGAGGCATGGATTTACACATGGGGCGGTGACTGTGCCATCCACTTAACAAGCCAAGCCCCGGGTCCTGTTTAGAAGACGCCAGTGCCATGAATGGACACTCCTCAAACTCCAGAGCTGGTTGCTTTGAAATCTGCTTCACACTGTGACTATTCATGAACAAAGACAACATATAAGTGCTATCCCTGACAGGGCGAAGCCCAGAAAAATGTTACAATGAAAATGTAAGCATTTCTTAAACTTCAAATCATAGGAAACAACAAAAAGAATGTCTAATATTGAGCTATAAAGAAAAACAAATATCCTACACATATTTACAAGTGAGTCTGATTTTACAGTAGTTTGGGAAGGGGAAAGCTAGAGGGTATCCAGATTAAACAGTGATAGGGCAGGGTGGAACAGTCTCATAATCCGTAGGTGTCCTTTGGCTTGAGTTGCCTATGCCAAACAGAACCCAAAGGCAGACAATACCCATCTCTTTGGAGTCCTAAACTTTGTGAGCTGGTTAACTATCCCCATTTTGCAAATGAAAAATCAGAGGGCCCTGAGAACATCAGTGGTTTGCATAGAGTTGTACAGTCTATTGTGTAGCCAGGGCCTGGGTCTGGTCTTCTGATGTATTTTTCTTTCTCCTTGCTCAGTGGGGACAAACCATCTGATTGGAGACTTGACTACCAAGAGGGGAGGCATTGAAGTCTAGTCTTTTCCATCCTAGAGACACAAAGCACAGTTGGTGCTAAATTGAAACAGCAAACCTAAAACTACTAGTCTCATAAAGGATTTTTGCATGGCATAAATTTTGTGTCCTCTTTATGTGTAGTCCATATATACAGCAGGTGCCAAAAAAAAGTATACACGTTTTAAGCACGATGTTCATTCAAAAGATGCCAGTGTCACCATGCAACAGGCAGGATGGTCAAAGAAAATGGTCGAAGCATGGTTGACCGAACCTCATACTACATGTTGCTACTATAATTCAATTCAACTTCAAAAAGTAATACATAGATAACATCGCTTAAAATGCATATACATTTCTTGATATACACACCCTATTTGCATATATACTTTTTTCAACTCTCTCTGACTGTTGTTCTATAGTATACTTACACATTATCTGAGGCTGAAATCATTTCTTCTCCCTGAGGCTATAAAATCCTCAAGGCCAAGGCCTACATCTTCTACGTTTCTGACTCACTCCCATTGCAAAATGTACGGCAGCCTGCAAATATTTAGTCAATACTTAAGGAACTGACTGGAATTGACATCACGCTGGTGACTGGGAGACAGAGAAAAGCCTCATCATTCAACTTGGAGGGTGATAGATGCTATTTTTTGTTCACAATTCTCTTTACCCTCCCACTCCTGCTGGTGGGAGAAGTACAGCACACTTCCAGCCATGTTGACTTTAAGATCTGCTGTGGAACCAGCTTTGACCAGAGAAGAAGAGGCAGAGCCTTTTTGCCTCCCCTCCTGTGGTCCTGTCTCCATCATGAGAACAACTTTCCCTGAGCGGCAGGTAGGTTGGCCACTGGAGTGTGGGTTCTGGGATAAGGAGATCAAAGGAGCAGACCCCACTCCGTCCTGCAATCTGGAGTCAAGCCCAGCCACACCCAGGGGACTTAGCAGAACCACAACTGACACAACAGGCAATGAATGAGAAATAAATGTTGATTATTGTAAGCCACTGCATTATTTTGGGGTTATTACCACAATAAAAGCTAATATATAGAAGCTCTCTTAAAAGCAAATTTGCCACAGACCCGAAGGGCTTGGAACTGCCCTAAGCCTATTTGATCACACAAAACACTTAGGGTCTTTTTTTCTTTTGGTAGATAGTGAAAAAAATTGACCTTGCTACAGAGTTATAATGAAAGTAAACCTCAGACCAGATTTCCCTTCCCACACCTAAACACTTACTAAGTAAATGTGTTGTAGCAAAAGGGTATAAAAATGGTCCTTATTACCTGCTGTGCAATCTCAGAGAAGTCCCAGTTCCTGTCCCTTTAGTGACCCAGCCACCATCTTTCCTGAAAGGTTTTCTAGAAGCAGACATCAAACATTCCAGAGGCAAGACTCTATGCTTTTTGTAGTCATCAGGTCATTGAAATTCTTTGTAGCAAGTCCTGGACAAAAGATTTCCAGGAATCTAAGATTCAGGTCCCATCCCTAAAGGAGCATCCCTCAGGCCTTGCTGGATTCTTCCACCCTGTATATGCAACAATGCTGGATGTCTCTAATATAGACAACAGAGACACAAGTTTAGACCAGCCACAAACCTTGTCACGGAGAAGGTTACAGAGTTGCATAAGGGTTCCCAATCTGGGACCATGGCTCTGGTCCATGAATGAGCTTCAGTGATCTGTGAATGCCCTGATAATCAAGGGTGTGAGCATGCACAGGCAGGGTTTTAGGTAATAGTCTATACCGTTCATCAGATTCATAAGGGAGACCATGACTCAAAAGGGGCAAAAAAAAAACAAAAAAACATTGCTTTCCCATGGGACTTGTAAGAGATGACTCTATAATAAATGCATTTACTCAGACTTTGCTATGGAAGATCAAACCGAATAGACTTTGAATCAAATGACCAAAAAGGAACCTTACGCATAACTGGAATAGCTAAGAGCTTATTTTTTAAAATGTCCTCATCACTGAACTAATGACTGATAAAAATAGTACTAGAAATGTTATAATGAAGGAAACTCTACACCGCACCATTATAAAAGTCAGTCTCAGACCCAGCAAAGCAAGCACTCAGGGTTGCACTGATACATGACAATGCCCACAGGGTAAAAGTAGCAACTTCGAAGTCTCGTTATAATCACCCTTTGCCTCACCATGCCAAGTATGAAGCAGAATGGGAAGAATTTACAGCCATGATTTAACTACCTATAGTTCCTTTTTGGCTCTACTGCCTAGGATACATATCAAACATAAGATAATCAACAGACAGGTAACAGGGATATCTCCCCCTCAAACTGTTCAAGCCTGTTCATCAAAGAGCATAGCTTATGCCAATGAAACTCATGGTCCTAGAAGTTATGTGCTTATTCTTCATGTGGTTTCCATAGCTTCTGCTACAACCCTGCCATCCCAGTTTGAGAAGCACAGGTTTAACCTCCCTGAGGTTTGGTTTCCTCCACAGATTAAATGGGAATGATAATAATACCTAAATCAAAAGGTTCTAAGGGATATTAAGCGTCATTTTTTGACTAAATCATATAACAGGTACTCAATAAATGTTAAGATCTACCTTCGCTTCTACTTTCCATCTGTGTTTGCACTTCCCAAAGGATGGTCCCAGAACGGTAGCAGTATCGCTATGAACTCATTGGACATGCAATTTCTCAGGTCCACCCCAGACTTACAGATTCGGAAATTCAGTTGTTGTGTCTGGTGAAGTATGTTTTAACAAGTCTTCCACACGATTCTGGTACATATTAAATTTAAAAGCCACTGCTCTAGATAAGCTATTCTGTACCATGGCTGTACATTAAAATCACCTGAGATGCTTTTAAAAACTGATAGTAGACCAGGCACAGTGGCTTATGCCTATAATCCCAGCACTTTGGGAGGCCAAAGTGGGAAGATTGCTTGAGTCTAGGAGTTCAAGACCAGCCTGGGCAACATGGTGAGACCTTGTCTCTACAAAAAAATTTTAAAAATTAGCACAGGCACCCTGTGATCCTAGCTACTTGGGAGGTTGAGGCAGAAGGATTGCTTGAGTCCAGAAGTTTGAGGCCATAGTGAGCCACGATCATGCCACTGCACTCTAGCCTGGGTGACAGGGTGAGACCCTTACTCAAAAAACAAACAAGCAAAACTAATGATACTCAAACTCTCTACCCATCACAAGACTAAATCAGAATCTCCGTGGGGTGAGGAGGCTGGGCATTGGTAGTTAATGAAAGGTCCCCAGGGATTTAAATGACTGAATTTAAAGGGCCAAGCCTACTCCCCTTGGCAGTCTGTGCTGGATGCTTGAAATCCCATCAATATCAAGTTCTATCTTCTTGACTAAGACCTGCCACAACACTCACCAGTTGTGGAGCCTTGGGAAAGTTTCCTAGACTTCTGCTAGCCTCTGGTTTTTCACCCACAAAATGAAGATAATAATGATCTATCTTGCATCTATTTTCAGATGTGAAAGCTGAAGTCTAAGGCCCGTGTCACACAGAGCAGTAGCAGGAAGACCAGGATCTAGCCTTTACTGTGACTTTTTTTGCCTCAAAAATCATGTGGATGGGTGTGGGGTGGAGAAACACCTGGGATCATGAAGAGAGCTTTGCTAAACTTTATAACAGTTTTGGCTTAGCTATTGGAAGGGAAAGCTGTCAGCTAATGACTGGGGAATGCACCACCAAGAAAGGTGACTGCAGACTTTCAGGACTCAGTGGGAGTGGTGTAGAGTGAGGGGGAGGAGAATCTATAGTGGGAAGGGGGGTCACTGATGGATGTTCTCAAGGATGACTACACCATTCGAATTCCACTGAGGCTAGTGGAGAGGCAGATAGCTTTGGTTAGGATTCTTGTAGACTGAGACTTCAGAGTGAAACTGGGGACAGGGCTTGGAGAAGCAAAGGGTAGTACGAACCAGAAAAGGGAGAATATCAATGTACAACCTGCTATGGTTAGGGGGCGGAACGAGGTAACGCAGGAGTAATTTAGCTATTTCTCTTGCTTGGTAAGGGTGGTAGGCCAAGATTCGTGGGCTCAATAGTGTGGAAGTTCAGAAAGAAAATAACTTGCTCCAGCAAAATTTGACTTTGGGTTTGTTCAATCTATTTTCATTTTTTCTCCCCTTCCTCTGTCCCTGTTCCCTCCTTGTGATGTACACACACTTAAGAATCACCAGGTCCGCTAGGTGAGAATGGCTATTGTCATCTGAGAAGGAGCTTCACTGTTCCAGCTTCCATCTATTGTTCATCTGTAGTATCAGGGGATAAAACCATGTGGAGATGGGAGGTCACTCTGTACTGTGGCCCATCAATCATCACAACAGTCACTGTTATGGACTGAATGCTTACGTCCTCCCCAAATTCATGTGGTAAAATTCTAGCCCCCAAGGGGTGATACTACTGGGAAGTGGGGCCTTTGGGAAGCAATTAGTTCATGAAGGTAGAGCCCTTATAAAAGGGATTAGTGCCCTTAAAAGAGGAGACCCCCAGAGAGTGCTCTCACTTTTTCTCCACCCTGTGAGGATACACAGAGGCCACCATCTGCAATGTGGAAGAGATCTTCTCAGAGGCTAAACACACTGGCACTCTGATAGCAGACTTCTAGTCTCCAGAACTGTGAGAAATAAATTTCCATTTGTTTATAAGTCACCCAGTCTCTAGTATTTCATTATAGTAGTCAAAATGAATAAGATAGTCGCTATGGGCAGTGTGGACATGAGGCTCTGTCCCCATATTTTCTTTCCTGACATGCCCTTGCTGAGGCTGAATTTCTTCTTCTGACCTTGGTCTTCGTATTCAGAAGGTTCGGGTTTCACATTAATGTACTGGGATGCCACCTCCCACCTTCTGTCACTCACTGATGTCCAGGAATGACCTCCACTGTGGTGACTCTGGAGGCAAGGGAACTTTCACTTATGTTGGAAAAGTCATCTATGTCAGTAAGCACAATCAAGAGGCAACCAATTAATTGGGCAAAAGTGAAGACCCCAGCTTTCCTTGTCACTTATAAAACAGAAGGAAATCTAGAAATATTATTTCTCCCTCAAACACTCTAAGACTTTATGGACATTTTATTTTTCAGTATCACAGAAGTCTTAAAGCCATCCATAGTAGAAAACTGGCTTTTAAGAAGCATCTTATTTTTTTTACAAACCTCTAAAGTTTTAAACTACAAACTGTGACTCACTTTATCTGAAGAAATATTTGAGATTTCAAAACTCCAGCACAAACAAATAAATACTTTGGGTACCCACCACCTTGAAGTATACAGTTAGCCCTCCATGGGGAGGGAGGTGCTGGAGAACAGCTCCAGCCAGGTTCAGGGTACCCCAAAGGTGGAGACGGCATCAGCAATTGGGGGGAAGAAGAGAGAATGAAAGAGACTGGACTCTGGTCTAGTGCAGAAGCGATGTGTGTGTTATTGAGAATTACAATGGGTCTTTTATACACAAAGTCAGATGTGGGAGGGGCATCCCCCACCCACCAGAAACCTTACATGAAAACTTAATCAATGATTGCCTTTAAACCCTTTTCATATGATAATCTTAAAATCCCATAACAAAGGAT